>NC_088220.1:64082995-64267995 GCF_036934945.1 Oncorhynchus masou masou
GAAGTTTACATACACCTCAGCCAAATACATTTAAACTCAGTTTTTCACAATTCTTGACATTTAATCAGAGTAAAAATTCACTGTCTTAGGTCAGTTAGGATCACCACTTTATTTAAAGAATGTGAAATGTCAGAATAATAGTAGAGAGAATGTTTTATTTCAGCATGTATTGCTTTCATCAGTGGCCAGTGGGTCAGAAGTTTACATACACTCAATTAGTATTTGGTAGCATTGCCTTTCAATTGTTTAACTTGGGTCCAACGTTTCGGGTAGCCTTCCACAAGCTCCCAAAATAAGCCAGGTGAATTTTGGCAAATTCCTCCTGACAGAGCTTGTGTAACTGAGTCAGGTTTGTTGGCCTCCTTGCTCGCACACGCTTTTTCAGTTCTGCCCACAAATTATCTATAGGAGTGAGGTCAGGGCTTTATGATGGCCACTCCAATATCTTGACTTTGTTGTCTTTAAGCCATTTTGCCACCACTTTGGAAGTATGATTGGCATCATTGTCCATTTGGAAGTCCCAAGCATTAACTTCCTGACTGATGTCTTGAGATGTTGCTTCAATATATCCATATAATTTTCCTACCTCATGATGCCATCTATTTTGTGAAGTGCACCAGTCCCTCCTGCAGCATAGCACCACCACAACATGATGCTGCCAGCCACGGTTGGGACGGGGTTCTTCGGCTTGCAAGCCTCCCCCTTTTCCTCCAAACATAACGATGGTCATTATGTCCAAACAGAACTATTTCAGACCAGAGGACATTTCTCCAAAAAGTACGATCTTTGTCCCCATGTGCAGTTGCAAACCGTAGTCTGGCTTTTTTATGGTGGTTTTGGAGCAGTGGCTTCTTGCTGAGCGGCCTTTCAGGTTATGTCGATATAGGACTCATTGTATTGTGGATATAGATACTTTTGTACCTGTTTCCTCCAGCATCTTCACAAGTTCCTTTGCTGTTGTTCTGGGATTGATTTGCACTTTTCACACCAAAGTAGGTTCATCTCTAGGGGACAGAATGCGTCTCCTTCCTGAGAGGTATGATGGCTGCGTGGTGCCATGGTGTTTATACTTGCGTACTATTGTTTGTACAGATGAACGTGGTACCTTCAGCCGTTTGGAAATTGCTCCCAAGGATGAACCAAACTTGTGGAGGTCTACCATTTTTTTCTGAGGTCTTGGCTGATTTCTTTTGATTTTCCCATGATGTCAAGCAAAGAGGCACTGAGTGTGAAGGTAGGCCTTGAAATACATCCACAGGTAAACCTCCAATTGACTCAAATTATGTTGATTAGCCTATCAGAAGCTTCTAAAGCCATGCCATCATTTTCTGGACTTTTCTAAGCTGTTTAAAGGCAGTCATCTTAGTGTATGTAAACATGACCTACTGGAATTGTGATACAGTGAAAGTGAAATAATCTGTCTGTTAACAATTGTTGGAAAAATGACTTGTGTCATGCACAAAGCAGATGTCCTAACCAATTTGCCAAAACTATAGTTTGTTATCAAGAAATTTGTGGAGTGGTTGAAAAACGAGTTTTAATGACTCCAACATTAATGTATGTAAACTTCAGACTTCAACTGGCTAGCGCTAGCAGGTAATGTAGCTTTTGGTAACATTTCTTCTGTTAATTATCATATCCCCCTGTGATACTCTTCTCCCCTTGGCTCCCTTTCTTTCTCATTCTCTATTAGAATTTTCTAAATGCCTGCTTTTAATTAAACCCACGCAACAGTGACAGAGAGTCAATTAAAAGCTATGCAACAGACACAGATTGTCATCATAGACTATAATAATAATATATATTTGGATCATTCCACTTCTTTTACTGTTTGTAGGGTTGCAAAGTTTCCAGTAATTTACCAACATTGCTGGAATCTTCAGTAATTTTGATAATTAACAGAAAATCTATGGCAATCTATTGTAACTTTGGGCATTTATACTTGAATAACAAACCAAAAAATGTATTCATATATAGTATCAATTTATTATATGTTGGTCCATTTTGTCCATGAGTTTCTAGTAGATAGACCATATGGTTCAAGAGACAATAGTCTAATTAATGAAAAAGCATCTAATCAACAATGGCATTGTTTTCAATCAACTCTGCAACTCTTCCAACTTCTGACCGTGTTCACAACTGCCACCAGTTTGACGCCAAAACATTGACAAATACATATTCATAGTAAAATACATAAAAGTATAAAGGATAGTTCATGATGAAAACCCCATACTGTATGAAACACCAATGTTTTTCACTAAGTTGATGGTTAATATTTAGGTTAATGTTTTACAGCTTTTTAATATCACCTTATTTAACATTTCATATATTTTACTTGTGAAATAAGGCCGCACAGAAGGCCAGAGATGATTACAGACAACTGGGATAATCTGAAGTACCCAAAAGGGCCACTAGATGTCTTGTGATAGATTACATAAAATCCTTTGAGGAGAGGAGGAGGAATATTTCAGATACTGTTTGAAGAGGTAAGGTTTTAGATGCTTTTGGGATATCTGCCAGGCACGCAGAGATGCGTGTCGCCACCTGAGTGTCAGAAGGGGGGAAGGAAAAAAAGTAGTTGAGGGTCATCTGCATAAGAGAGACCATGTGAGGATATAACAGAGCCGAGTTAATTGGTATATAGAGAGAAGAGGATAGGGCCTAGAACCGAGCCCTGGGGGACACCAGTAGTGAGAGTACGTGGTGCAGAAACATATCCTCTCCGCGTCACCTGGTAGGAGCGGCCTGCCATGTAGGATGCAATCCAAGAGTGTGCATAGCCTGAGACGCTCAGCCCTGAAAGGGTGGAGAGGAGGATCTGATGGTTCACAGTGTCAAAGGCAGCGGATAGATCTAGGAGGATGAGAACAGAGGAGAGAGAGTTGGCATTGGCAGTGCGGGGAGCCTCCGTGACACTGCAGGTGTGCAAAGCTCTTATAGAATTACCCAGAAAGACTCACAGCCGTAATCATTGCCAAAAGTGATGCTAACATGTATTGAATACTTGAGTAAATTAGATATTTCTGTATTCCATTTTCAATACTTGCTAACATGTCTAAAAACATGTTTTTATTTTGCCGTTATGGGGTATTGTGTGTAGATGGGTTAGAAATAAACATATTTTTAATCAATTTTGAGTTCAGGCTGTAACACAACTAAATGTGGAAGAAGTCAAGGGTCATGAAAACTTTCTGAAAGCACTGTATTCTAAGGCTGTGAAATGAATCAACAAGCAGCTCTGTTCTATTCTGATGCATGAATAATAAATTAGTAAATCTCACACTGTGCTTTGGGAGTTTGTAGATGTTGTTTGTGCCATTCAGAGGGTGAATGGGCAAGACAAAATATTTAAGTGCCTTTGAACAGCGTATGGTAGTAGGTGCCAGGCGCAGCGGTTTGTGTCAAGAAGTGCAACGCTGCTGGCTTTTTCATGCTCAACAGTTTCCGGTGTGAATCAAGAATGGTCTACCACTCAATATTAGGAAGTCTTGCTTAATGTTTTGTACATGCAGAGTTCCTCTGTCCAGTGTCTGTGTTCTTTTGCCCATCTTAATCTTTTGTTTATTTTTGGCCAGTCTGAGTTATGGCTTTTTCTTTGCAACTCTGCCTAGAAGGCCAGCATCCCGGAGTCGCCTCTTCACTTTTGATGTTGCGACTGGTGTTTTGCGGGGTACTATTTAATGATGCTGCCATTTGAGGACTTTTGAGGTGTCTGTTTCTCAAACTAGACACTCTAAAGTACTTGTCCTCTTGCTCAGTTGTGCACCGTGGCCTCCCACGCCTCTTTCTATTCTGGTTAGCGCCAGTTTGCGCTGTTCTGTGAAGGGAGTACTTGTACGAGATCTTCAGTTTCTTGGCAATTTCGAGCCGGGTTTCAGAAGAAAGATCTTTGTTTCTGGCCATTTTGAGCCTGTAATCGAACCCACAAATGCTGATGCTCCATACACTCAACTAGTCTAAAGAAGGCCAGTTTTATTGCTTCTTTAAGCAGAACAGTTTTCATCTGTGCTAACATAATTGCAAAATGGTTTTCCAATGATCATTTAGCCTTTTAAAATGATAAACTTGGATTATCTAACACAACATGCCATTGGAACACAGGAGTGATGGTTGCTGATAATGGGCCTCTGTACGCCTATGTATATATTCCATTAAAAACCATCCGTTTCCAGCTACAATAGTCATTTACAACATTAACAATATCTACACTGTATTTCTGATCAATTTAATAATGTTATCTTAAAGGACAACATTTTTGCTTTTGTTTCAAAAACAAGGGCATTTCTAAGTGACCCCAAACTTTTGAATGGTATGTTTGGATTGGTGACCTACCTGCTTTACACAGAGGATTTTCCCAACATAACTATGTCTGACTGTATGCTGCTCATTCCTGGATTCAAACGCAAGAAGACAATTACAATTAAGCTCCTGCCTTTGAAGTGCCTCCCAAATAAGTGGGTCAAGTCAGATGAGAGTATCTGTGAGTGAAACACTAATTTATCCCAAAGTTGAGAAAAACCTAATCATGTAAAAATATCCACCCGACTAAGCTAAGCTACCACCAAGTGAAAGTCACTAAAAACTCTTGTCATTTAGCATTGGTTATGACCCTTATACAAAGTGTGGTTTGGAATTCCCATTGTTAGAGCCTCTCCTGCCCATGATATATGAGACAACATACACATGGCCATGTTCATATAAAGTGGCATCGTTTATGTTGTTACCTAGCAACACATTACTACTTTAACAACCACTTGTCTTAGCACCTGTAACTCGTCATGTTACTTTTGATTTGTTTTATCCACTGACGTTTAATGAATGGTGCCAACAAGCGGATGGGGAAGATATGTAAGAAATGAAACCAGAAGTAGAACAAGTGGACCAGCAACCTGAGCCTTGCGTTAACGTTAGACATGCAGAAGTCAGTAACGTTAGTGCTGCTTTAGATGATATTGAAAAGGAGAGAAATTAAGAAGTTAGCTACATCAAGACAAACCAACCGGGCTGTGACGTGCTTTCTGGAATGTCTGTCAGAAATGGGGATAAACATCGATCTGGCAACTGTTTCAAAACAGGAGATGGGTAATATTCTCTGGAGTTTCTATGCCACTTACTGAATAAGGTGTGGTTTGATTTGCTTTGGACGAAGAGGCAATAAAGGAAACCTCAAATTGAAGCCAGACTAATTTGTAATGAAGAAACCAAGAACCACAAAAATCACATGGAAAGAGAAAGGCAAAATCCTTGTGGCTGCATGTATGAGAACCGAGAGAGCTCTGCCCCGTGGAAATGTGCAATTCAGTATCATGAATAAATAGCTGTCGATGCTGTGACCATCCAAAACATTTTTTTCATTGGGGTTTCTATTCTGATCGGCTGTATCAATGTCTTTGCTACAACATTTCAGCGCTGTTTCAGATGCATGGACTGCACCCCTATACAACATTTCAGAGCTGTTTCAGATGCATGGACTGCACCCCTATACAACGTTTCAGCGCTGTTTCAGATGCATGGACTGCACCTATATACAACGTTTCAGCGCTGTTTCAGATGCATGGACTGCACCCCTATACAACGTTTCAGCGCTGTTTCAGATGCATGGACTGCACCCCTATACAACGTTTCAGCGGTTTTTAGATGCATGGACTGCACCCCTATACAACGTTTCAGCGCTGTTTCAGATGCATGGACTGCACCCCTATACAACGTTTCAGCGCTGTTTCAGATGCATGGACTGCACCCCTATACAATATTTCAGAGCTGTTTCAGATGCATGGACTGCACCCCTATACAACATTTCAGCGCTGTTTCAGATGCATGGACTGTACCCCTATACAACGTTTCAGCGCTGTTTTCAGATGCATGGTCTGCACCCCTGTACAACGTTTCAGCCCTGTTTTCAGATGCATGGACTGTACCCCTATACAACGTTTCAGCGGTTTTTAGATGAATGGACTGCATCCCTATACAACATTTCAGCGCTGTTTCAGATGCATGGACTGCACCCCTATACAACATTTCAGCGCTGTTTCAGATGCATGGACTGCACCCCTATACAACGTTTCAGCGCTGTTTCAGATGCATGGACTGCACCCCTATACAACGTTTCAGCTCTGTTTTCAGATGCATGGACTGCACCCCTATACAACGTTTCAGCGCTGTTTCAGATGCATGGACTGCACCCCTATACAATATTTCAGAGCTGTTTCAGATGCATGGACTGCACCCCTATACAACATTTCAGCGCTGTTTCAGATGCATGGACTGTACCCCTATACAACGTTTCAGCGCTGTTTTCAGATGCATGGTCTGCACCCCTGTACAACGTTTCAGCCCTGTTTTCAGATGCATGGACTGTACCCCTATACAACGTTTCAGCGGTTTTTAGATGAATGGACTGCATCCCTATACAACATTTCAGTGCTGTTTCAGATGCATGGACTGCACCCCTATACAACATTTCAGCGCTGTTTCAGATGCATGGACTGCACCCCTATACAACGTTTCAGCGCTGTTTCAGATGCATGGACTGCACCCCTATACAACGTTTCAGCTCTGTTTTCAGATGCATGGACTGCACCCCTATACAACGTTTCAGCGCTGTTTCAGATGCATGGACTGCACCCCTATACAACGTTTCAGCGCTGTTTCAGATGCATGGACTGCACCCCTATACAATATTTCAGAGCTGTTTCAGATGCATGGACTGCACCCCTATACAACATTTCAGCGCTGTTTCAGATGCATGGACTGTACCCCTATACAACGTTTCAGCGCTGTTTTCAGATGCATGGTCTGCACCCCTGTACAACGTTTCAGCCCTGTTTTCAGATGCATGGTCTGTACCCCTATACAACGTTTCAGCGGTTTTTAGATGAATGGACTGCATCCCTATACAACATTTCAGCGCTGTTTCAGATGCATGGACTGCACCCCTATACAACGTTTCAGCGCTGTTTCAGATGCATGGACTGCACCTATATACAACGTTTCAGCGCTGTTTCAGATGCATGGACTGCACCCCTATACAACGTTTCAGCGCTGTTTCAGATGCATGGACTGTACCCCTATACAACGTTTCAGCGGTTTTTAGATGCATGGACTGCACCCCTATACAACGTTTCAGCGCTGTTTCAGATGCATGGACTGCACCCCTATACAACGTTTCAGCGCTGTTTCAGATGCATGGACTGCACCCCTATACAATATTTCAGAGCTGTTTCAGATGCATGGACTGCACCCCTATACAACATTTCAGCGCTGTTTCAGATGCATGGACTGTACCCCTATACAACGTTTCAGCGCTGTTTTCAGATGCATGGTCTGCACCCCTGTACAACGTTTCAGCCCTGTTTTCAGATGCATGGACTGTACCCCTATACAACGTTTCAGCGGTTTTTAGATGAATGGACTGCATCCCTATACAACATTTCAGCGCTGTTTCAGATGCATGGACTGCACCCCTATACAACATTTCAGCGCTGTTTCAGATGCATGGACTGCACCCCTATACAACGTTTCAGCGCTGTTTCAGATGCATGGACTGCACCCCTATACAACGTTTCAGCTCTGTTTTCAGATGCATGGACTGCACCCCTATACAACGTTTCAGCGCTGTTTCAGATGCATGGACTGCACCCCTATACAACGTTTCAGCGGTTTTTAGATGCATGGACTGCACCACTATACAACGTTTCAGCGCTGTTTCAGATGCATGGACTGCACCCCTATACAACGTTTCAGCGCTGTTTCAGATGCATGGACTGCACCCCTATACAATATTTCAGAGCTGTTTCAGATGCATGGACTGCACCCCTATACAACATTTCAGCGCTGTTTCAGATGCATGGACTGTACCCCTATACAACGTTTCAGCGCTGTTTTCAGATGCATGGTCTGCACCCCTGTACAACGTTTCAGCCCTGTTTTCAGATGCATGGTCTGTACCCCTATACAACGTTTCAGCGGTTTTTAGATGAATGGACTGCATCCCTATACAACATTTCAGCGCTGTTTCAGATGCATGGACTGCACCCCTATACAACATTTCAGCGCTGTTTCAGATGCATGGACTGCACCCCTATACAACGTTTCAGCGCTGTTTCAGATGCATGGACTGCACCCCTATACAACGTTTCAGCTCTGTTTTCAGATGCATGGACTGCACCCCTATACAACGTTTCAGCGCTGTTTCAGATGCATGGACTGCACCCCTATACAATATTTCAGAGCTGTTTCAGATGCATGGACTGCACCCCTATACAACATTTCAGCGCTGTTTCAGATGCATGGACTGTACCCCTATACAACGTTTCAGCGCTGTTTTCAGATGCATGGTCTGCACCCCTGTACAACGTTTCAGCCCTGTTTTCAGATGCATGGACTGTACCCCTATACAACGTTTCAGCGGTTTTTAGATGAATGGACTGCATCCCTATACAACATTTCAGTGCTGTTTCAGATGCATGGACTGCACCCCTATACAACATTTCAGCGCTGTTTCAGATGCATGGACTGCACCCCTATACAACGTTTCAGCGCTGTTTCAGATGCATGGACTGCACCCCTATACAACGTTTCAGCTCTGTTTTCAGATGCATGGACTGCACCCCTATACAACGTTTCAGCGCTGTTTCAGATGCATGGACTGCACCCCTATACAACGTTTCAGCGCTGTTTCAGATGCATGGACTGCACCCCTATACAATATTTCAGAGCTGTTTCAGATGCATGGACTGCACCCCTATACAACATTTCAGCGCTGTTTCAGATGCATGGACTGTACCCCTATACAACGTTTCAGCGCTGTTTTCAGATGCATGGTCTGCACCCCTGTACAACGTTTCAGCCCTGTTTTCAGATGCATGGTCTGTACCCCTATACAACGTTTCAGCGGTTTTTAGATGAATGGACTGCATCCCTATACAACATTTCAGCGCTGTTTCAGATGCATGGACTGCACCCCTATACAACATTTCAGCGCTGTTTCAGATGCATGGACTGCACCCCTATACAACGTTTCAGCGCTGTTTCAGATGCATGGACTGCACCCCTATACAACGTTTCAGCTCTGTTTTCAGATGCATGGACTGCACCCCTATACAACGTTTCAGCGCTGTTTCAGATGCATGGACTGCACCACTATACAACGTTTCAGCGCTGTTTCAGATGCATGGACTGCACCCCTATACAACGTTTCAGCGGTTTTCAGATGCATGGACTGTACCCCTATACAACGTTTCAGTTCTGTTTCAGATGCATGGACTGTACCCCTATACAACGTTTCAGCGATTTTCAGATGCATGGACTGCACCCCTATACAATATTTCAGAGCTGTTTCAGATGCATGGGCTGCACCCCTATACAACATTTCAGCGCTGTTTCCGATGCATGGACTGCACCCCTATACAACATTTCGGCGCTGTTTCCATCTGACATGACATTTTCCTATGCATAGGCCAGACATGCATTGTTTTCAGAACCATGGACAGCGTCCCTAGAAACTAAGGTTCTGGAAGTATCAACCAAGCTTGGGTAGTTTTGCTTTACATGGCAGTCAATACAAATAGTACTAACAACCAGAGAACGTCTAAAATGTCCCTTGACAACCAGTGTTATTGACTGTAGCATCATGTTTAGTTGACAAATGGATGGTTTGGGAAATAATCTTGATTTTTAATGCTGGTAACCAGTTGTATAGAAACAATAATACACATGAGGCCATGTGTTATGCTATTTTTATCATGGCTGTGGTGGTCTACTCGGCTTTGCCTCATGGCTATGACCATGATAAAAATTTCAATACACATGATCTCATGTATTATTGGTTAAATGTATCCTGTATAGCATACTTATGGCATAGGCATACATTTGGACTATCCTTGTTTTTATGGCAGCAGTAGATTCAGATGAGTGTGATTGGTTAATGGGGTGTTGTGTATGGCTCTCTGAGCATGCTACTAAATGTGTAACCAATGATTGCCCTAGTGAAGTGAGACATTAATATGAAATGGCTTATGTAGCTGTTGACAGCTTAATTGTCAGTGTCATTTCCTAATGAGTTGGGACGATTTGCAATGATCCTGTTAGTTAAGGAAATGGTGGCATCATTTGTCAGCATAGGTTTATTCTCTGTAGACCATTATTGCTCCATGATGCCTCTACTGAGAGGAACTGCTAAGTGGAATTGAGTTTATAGTGAATGTCTGCATGGCTTCAACTGTTTGAAGGAATGCCAAGTTCTACACAGTGACTACTGTATATGTAGTAAAGGTGATATTATGACCAGCAAATCAAATTCACAGTATAGCTCCCTAGAGTGTACAGTATATGATGGAATAATATTGATGATACAGTATGCCAAAAAAACAATTGAGTGTTGTCCCAGGGAAAGATCAGAAGAACACATTCACCTGTAATGCAGCTAGTGCTGAGAGGGCTTGGTGGGCTTGCAGAACTACAGCCTACAGTGGCAAGAAAAATTATGTGAACCCTTTGGAAATACCTGGATTTCTGCATAAATTGGTCATAAAATTTGATATTCATCTAGGTCACAATCACTGCAATAGGCAAACACAGCCCGCTTAAACTAATAACACACAAACAAGTATACGTTTTCATGTCTTTATTGAACACACCATGTAAATATTCAGAGTGCCAGGTGGAAAAAGTATGTGAACCCTTGGATTTAATAACTGGTTGACCCTCCTTTGGCAGCAATAACCGTAACCAAATGTTTTCTGTAGTTGCTGATCAGACCTGCACAGCGGTCAGGAGGAATTTTGGACCATTCCTCTTTACAAAATGGTTTCAGTTCAACAATATTCTTGGGATGTCTGGTGTGAACTGCTCTCTTGAGGTCATGCCACAA
Source organism: Oncorhynchus masou masou (assembly GCF_036934945.1). Taxonomy (NCBI): domain Eukaryota; kingdom Metazoa; phylum Chordata; class Actinopteri; order Salmoniformes; family Salmonidae; genus Oncorhynchus; species Oncorhynchus masou. Next base: position 64,093,866 of record NC_088220.1, read on the forward strand.
CATCTCAATCGGGTTGAGGTCAGGACTCTGACTGGGACACTCCAGAAGGTGTATTTTCTTCTGTTGAAGACATTCTGTTGTTTATTTACTTCTGTGTTTTGGGTCATTGTCCTGTTGCATCACCCAACTTCTGTTGAGCTTCAATTGGCGGACAGCGAGCCAAACATTCTCCTGCAAACAATGATGCTCCCTCCACCATACTTTACAGTTGGGATGAGGTTTTGATGTTGGTGTGCTGAGCCTTTTTTTCTCCACACATAGTGTTGTGTGTTACTTCCACACAGCTCAACTGTAGTTTCATCTGTCCACAGAATATTTTGACAGTTGCACTGTGGAACATCCAGGTGCTCTTTGCAAACTTCAAACGTGCAACAATGTTTAAACATCTTGTTTAGTGTTTTACGTATCGTACTCGTCAACAGAGATGTTAGCATGTTCCAGAGATTTCTGTAAGTCTTTAGCTCACACTTGGATTCTCTAAACCTCATTGAGCATTCTGCACTGTGCTCTTGTAGTCATCTTTGCAGGACGGACACTCCTAAGGAGTGGAGCAACAGTGCTGGACTGATGAACATCAAGGCTTTTAGAGCTACTGTTGTAACCCTTTCCAGCTTTATGCAAGTCAACAATTCTTAATATTTGGTCTTCTGAGATCTCTTTTGTTTGAGGCATGGCTCACATCAGGCAATGCTTCTTGTGAATAGCAAACTCACATTTTGTAAGTGTTTTTTATAGGCAAGGCAGCTCTAACCAACATCTCCAATCTCGTCTCATCGATTGGACTCCAGGTTAGCTGACTCCTGACTCCAATTAGCTTTTGGAGAAGTCATTAGCCTAGGGGTTCACATACTTTTTAAAATGTGTTTGTGTGTTATTAGTTTAAGCACACTATGTTAGTCTATTGTTGTGACTTAGATGAAGATCAGATCAAATTTGATGAAATTTGAAATCAAGGTAATTCCAAAGGGTTCACATAATTTTTCTTGCCACTGTAGAGACAGAGAGAGAGAGGACAGTAGAGACAGAGAGGGAGAGAGAGAAAGGACAATAGAGACAGAGAGGGAGAGACAGAGAGGGAGAGAGAGAGAGTGCAGGAGAGGGAGAGAGAGAGAGGACAGGAGAGACAGAGTGGGAGAGAGATGACAGGAGAGACAGAGAGAGAGGACAGGAGAGACAGAGAGGGAGAGAGGACAGGAGAGACAGAGGTAGAGAGAAGACAGGAGAGACAGAGAGGGAGAGAGAGAGGACAGTTGAGACAGAGAGGGAGAAAGAGAAAGGACAATAGAGACAGAGAGGGAGAGAGAGAGAGTGCAGGAGAGTGAGAGAGAGATGACAGGAGAGACAGAGAGGGAGAGAGAGAGGACAGGAGAGACAGAGGGAGAGAGAGGACAGTAGAGACAGAGGGAGAGCGAGGACAGGAGAGAGGGAGAGCGAGGACAGGAGAGACAGAGAGGGAGAGCAAGGACAGGAGAGACAGAGAGGGAGAGAGAGGACGGGAGAGACAGAGATAGAGAGAGGACGGGAGAGACAGAGAGGGAGAGAGAGAGGGAGAGAGAGGACAGGAGAGAGGGAGAGAAAGGACAGGAGACACAGAGAGCGAGAGAGAGGACTGTCGAGACAGAGAGGGAGAGAGCGAGGGGACAGTAGAGAGGGAGAGAGGACAGTAGAGACAGAGAGCGAGTGAGAGGACAGTCGAGACAGAGAGGGAGAGAGAGAGAGGACAGTAGAGACAGAGGGAGAGAGAGAGGACAGTAGAGACAGAGGGAGAGAGAGAGAGGACAGTAGAGACAGAAAGCGAGAGAGAGGACAGGAGAGACAGAGAGGGAGAGAGAGAGAGGACTGGAGAGAGAGGACAGGAGAGACAGAGGGAGAGAGAGGACAGTAGAGACAGAGAGGGAGAGCAAGGACAGTAGAGACAGAGAGGGAGAGAGAGGACAGTAGAGACAGAGGAAGAGAGGACAGTAGAGAGAGAGAGAGGATGGGAGAGACAGAGGGAGAGAGAGGACAGGAGAGAGGGAGAGAGGACAGGAGAGAGAGAGGACGGGAGAGACAGAGAGAGAGAGAGGACAGGAGAGAGGGAGAGAAAGGACAGTCGAGACAGAGAGCGAGAGAGAGGACAGTCGAGGGAGAGAGGGAGAGAGAGGACAGTAGAGACAGAGGGAGAGAGAGAGAGGACAGTAGAGACAGAGAGGGAGAGAGAGAGAGGACAGTAGAGACAGAGAGGGAGAGAGAGAGACAGTAGAGACAGAGAGAGGACAGGAGAGACAGAGAGGGAGAGAAAGGACAAGGGAGACAGAGAGAGCGAGGACAGTAGAGACAGAGAGGGAGAGAGAGAAAGGACAATAGACTCAGAGAGGGCGAGAGAGAGAGTGCAGGAGAGGCAGAGAGGGAGAGAGAGAGAGGGGACCGGAGAGACAGAGGGAGAAAGAGAATGGACAATAGAGACAGAGAGGGAGAGAGAGGACAGTGGAGAGAGAGAGGGAGAGAGAGGACAGTAGAGAGGGAGAGAGAGGACAGTAGAGATAGAGAGGGAGAGAGGACAGTAGAGAGAGAGAGAGAGAGAGGACAGGAGAGACAGAGAGGGAGAGAAAGGACAGGAGAGACAGAGAGGGAGAGAGAGGACAGTGGAGAGAGAGAGAGGGAGAGAGAGGACAGTAGAGAGGGAGAGAGAGGACAGTAGAGACAGAGAGGGAGAGAGAGGACAGTAGAGAGAGAGAGAGGACAGGAGAGACAGAGAGGGAGAGCGAGGACATTAGAGACAGAGAGGGAGAGAGAGGACAGTAGAGAGAGAGAGAGGACGGGAGAGACAGACAGAGAGAGAGAGAGAGGACAGGTGAGACAGAGAGAGAGAGAGAGGACAGTAGAGACAGAGCGAGAGAGAGGACAGTCGAGACAGAGAGGGAGAGAGGACAGTAGAGAGAGAGAGGACGGGAGAGACAGAGAGAGAGTACAGGAGAGACGGAGAGGGAGAGAGAGTACAGGAGAGAGGGAGAGGGAGAGGACAGGAGAGACAGAGAGAGGAGACAGAGAGGGAGAGCAAGGACAGTAGAGACAGAGAGCGAGAGCGAGGATAGGGGAGAGAAAGAGAGGACAGGAGAGACAGAGAGAGAGAGGACAGGAGAGACAGAGAGGGAGAGAGAGAGAGGACCGGAGAGACAGAGAGGGAGAGAAAGGACAGGAGAGACAGAGAGGGAGAGAGAGGACAGTAGAGAGAGAGAGAGGGAGAGAGAGGACAGTAGAGACAGAGAGGGAGAGAGAGGACAGTAGAGACAGAGAGGGAGAGAGAGGACAGTAGAGACAGAGAGGGAGAGAGAGGACAGTAGAGACAGAGAGGGAGAGAGAGGACAGTAGAGACAGAGAGCGAGAGCAAGGACAGGAGAGACAGAGAGGGAGAGAGAGAGGACTGTAGAGACAGAGGGAGAGAGAGGACAGGAGAGACAGAAAGGGAGAGAGAGGACAGTAGAGACAGAGAGGGAGAGCAAGGACAGTAGAGACAGAGAGGGAGAGAGAGGACAGTAGAGACAGAGAGGAAGAGAGAGGACAGTAGAGAGAGAGAGAGGATGGGAGAGACAGAGAGGGAGAGAGAGGACAGGAGAGAGGGAGAGGGAGAGAGAGGACAGGAGAGAGAGAGAGGACGGGAGAGACAGAGTGGGAGAGAGAGGACAGTAGAGACAGAGAGCGAGAGCAAGGACAGGAGAGACAGAGAGGGAGAGAGAGGACAGTCGAGGGGAGAGAGAGGACAGTAGAGACAGAGATAGAGAGGACAGTAGAGACAGAGAGGGAGAGAGAGAGAGGACAGTAGAGACAGAGAGGGAGAGAGCGAGAGGACAGTAGAGACAGAGAGGGAGAGAGGACAGGAGAGACAGAGAGAGGACAGGAGAGACAGAGAGAGCGAGGACAGTAGAGACAGAGAGAGAGAAGACAGTAGAGACAGAGAGGGAGAGAGAGAAAGGACAATAGACACAGAGAGGGGGAGAGAGAGAGTGCAGGAGAGGGAGAGAGAGAGAGGACAGGAGAGACAGAGAGGGAGAGAAAGGACAGTAGAGACAGAGAGAGCGAGGACAGTAGAGACAGAGAGAGAGGACAGTAGAGACAGAGAGGGAGAGAGAGAATGGACAATAGAGACAGAGAGTGAGAGAGAGAGGGCAGGAGAGGGAGAGGGAGAGAGAGAGAGGACAGGAGAGACAGAGGGAGAGAGAGGACAGGAGAGACAGAGAGGGAGAGAGAGAGGACAGGAGAGACAGAGAGGGAGAGAGAGAGGACAGGAGAGACAGAGAGGGAGGGAGAGAGAGGACAGGAGAGACTGAGAGGGAGAGAGAGGACAGTAGAGACAGAGAGGGAGAGAGTGGACAGTAGAGACAGAGAGGGGGAGAGGACAGTAGAGAGGGAGAGAGGACAGTAGAGAGGGAGAGAGAGGACAGTAGAGTTTGAGAGAGAGAGAAAGAGGACAGTAGAGACAGAGAGGGAGAGAGAGGACAGTAGAGACTGAGAGACAGAGAGAGGACAGTAGAGACTGAGGGAGAGAGAGGACAGTAGAGACAGAGAGGGAGAGAGAGGACAGTAGAGACAGAGAGGGAGAGAGAGGACAGTAGAGACAGAGAGGGAGAGAGAGGACAGTAGAGACAGAGAGGGAGAGAGGACAGTAGAGACAGAGAGGGAGAGAGAGGACAGTAGAGACAGAGAGGCAGAGAGGGAGAGAGAGGACAGTAGAGACAGAGAGGGAGAGAGGACAGTAGAGACAGAGAGGGAGAGAGAGGACAGTAGAGTTTGAGAGGGAGAGAGGACAGTAGAGACAGAGAGGGAGAGAGAGGACAGTAGAGACAGAGAGGGAGAGAAGACAGTAGAGAGGGAGAGAGGACAGTAGAGAGGGAGAGAGAGGACAGTAGAGTTTGAGAGGGGACAGTAGAGTTTGAGAGAGAGAGAGAGAGGACAGTAGAGACAGAGAGGGAGAGAGAGGACAGTAGAGACTGAGAGACAGAGAGAGGACAGTAGAGACAGAGAGGGAGAGAGGACAGTAGAGACAGAGAGGGAGAGAGAGGACAGTAGAGACAGAGAGTGAGAGCAAGGACAGGAGAGACAGAGAGGGAGAGAGAGAGGACTGTAGAGACAGAGGGAGAGAGAGGATAGGAGAGACAGAAAGGGAGAGAGAGGACAGTAGAGACAGAGAGGGAGAGCAAGGACAGTAGAGACAGAGAGGGAGAGAGAGGACAGTAGAGACAGAGAGGAAGAGAGAGGACCGTAGAGAGAGAGAGAGGATGGGAGAGACAGAGAGGGAGAGAGAGGACAGGAGAGAGGGAGAGGGAGAGAGAGGACAGGAGAGAGAGAGAGGACGGGAGAGACAGAGTGGGAGAGAGAGGACAGTAGAGACAGAGAGCGAGAGCAAGGACAGGAGAGACAGAGAGGGAGAGAGAGGACAGTCGAGGGAGAGAGAGGACAGTAGAGACAGAGAGAGAGAGGACAGTAGAGACAGAGAGGGAGAGAGAGAGGACAGTAGAGACAGAGAGGGAGAGAGCGAGAGGACAGTAGAGACAGAGAGGGAGAGAGGACAGGAGAGACAGAGAGAGGACAGGAGAGACAGAGAGAGCGAGGACAGTAGAGACAGAGAGATAGAGGACAGTAGAGACAGAGAGGGAGAGAGAGAAAGGACAATAGACACAGAGAGGAGAGAGAGAGAGTGCAGGAGAGGGAGAGAGAGAGAGGACAGGAGAGACAGAGAGAGAGAGTGTGGACCGGAGAGACAGAGAGGGAGAGAAAGGACAGTAGAGACAGAGAGAGCGAGGACAGTAGAGACAGAGAGAGAGAGGACAGTAGAGACAGAGAGGGAGAGAGAGAATGGACAATAGAGACAGAGAGGGAGAGAGAGAGGGCATGAGAGGGAGAGGGAGAGAGAGAGAGGACAGGAGAGACAGAGAGGGAGAGAGAGAGGACAGGAGAGACAGAGAGGGAGAGAGAGAGGACAGGAGAGACAGAGAGGGGAGAGAGAGGACAGGAGAGACAGAGAGGGAGGGAGAGAGAGGACAGGAGAGACCGAGAGGGAGAGAGAGGACAGTAGAGACAGAGAGGGAGACAGAGAGAGGACAGTAGAGACTGAGAGGGAGAGAGTGGACAGTAGAGACAGAGAGGGGGAGAGGACAGTAGAGAGGGAGAGAGGACAGTAGAGAGGGAGAGAGAGGACAGTAGAGTTTGAGAGAGAGAGAAAGAGGACAGTAGAGACAGAGAGGGAGAGAGAGGACAGTAGAGACTGAGAGACAGAGAGAGGACAGTAGAGACTGAGGGAGAGAGAGAAAGGACAATAGACACAGAGAGGGAGAGAGAGAGAGTGCAGGAGAGGGAGAGAGAGAGAGGACAGGAGAGACAGAGAGGGAGAGAAAGGACAGTAGAGACAGAGAGAGCGAGGACAGTAGAGACAGAGAGAGAGAGGACAGTAGAGACAGAGAGGGAGAGAGAGAATGGACAATAGAGACAGAGAGTGAGAGAGAGAGGGCAGGAGAGGGAGAGGGAGAGAGAGAGAGGACAGGAGAGACAGAGGGAGAGAGAGAGGACAGGAGAGACAGAGAGGGAGAGAGAGAGGACAGGAGAGACAGAGAGGGAGAGAGAGAGGACAGGAGAGACAGAGAGGGAGGGAGAGAGAGGACAGGAGAGACTGAGAGGGAGAGAGAGGACAGTAGAGACAGAGAGGGAGAGAGTGGACAGTAGAGACAGAGAGGGGGAGAGGACAGTAGAGAGGGAGAGAGGACAGTAGAGAGGGGAGAGAGGACAGTAGAGTTTGAGAGAGAGAGAAAGAGGACAGTAGAGACAGAGAGGGAGAGAGAGGACAGTAGAGACTGAGAGACAGAGAGAGGACAGTAGAGACTGAGGGAGAGAGAGGACAGTAGAGACAGAGAGGGAGAGAGAGGACAGTAGAGACAGAGAGGGAGAGAGAGGACAGTAGAGACAGAGAGGGAGAGAGAGGACAGTAGAGACAGAGAGGGAGAGAGAGGACAGTAGAGACAGAGAGGGAGAGAGAGGACAGTAGAGACAGAGAGGGAGAGAGAGGACAGTAGAGACAGAGAGGGAGAGAGAGGACAGTAGAGACAGAGAGGGAGAGAGAGGACAGTAGAGTTTGAGAGGGAGAGAGGACAGTAGAGACAGAGAGGGAGAGAGAGGACAGTAGAGACAGAGAGGGAGAGAAGACAGTAGAGAGGGAGAGAGGACAGTAGAGAGGGAGAGAGAGGACAGTAGAGTTTGAGAGGGGACAGTAGAGTTTGAGAGAGAGAGAGAGAGGACAGTAGAGACAGAGAGGGAGAGAGAGGACAGTAGAGACTGAGAGACAGAGAGAGGACAGTAGAGACAGAGAGGGAGAGAGGACAGTAGAGACAGAGAGGGAGAGAGAGGACAGTAGAGACAGAGAGTGAGAGCAAGGACAGGAGAGACAGAGAGGGAGAGAGAGAGGACTGTAGAGACAGAGGGAGAGAGAGGATAGGAGAGACAGAAAGGGAGAGAGAGGACAGTAGAGACAGAGAGGGAGAGCAAGGACAGTAGAGACAGAGAGGGAGAGAGAGGACAGTAGAGACAGAGAGGAAGAGAGAGGACAGTAGAGAGAGAGAGGATGGGAGAGACAGAGAGGGAGAGAGAGGACAGGAGAGAGGGAGAGGGAGAGTGAGGACAGGAGAGAGAGAGAGGACGGGAGAGACAGAGTGGGAGAGAGAGGACAGTAGAGACAGAGAGCGAGAGCAAGGACAGGAGAGACAGAGAGGGAGAGAGAGGACAGTCGAGGGAGAGAGAGGACAGTAGAGACAGAGAGAGAGAGGACAGTAGAGACAGAGAGGGAGAGAGAGAGGACAGTAGAGACAGAGAGGGAGAGAGCGAGAGGACAGTAGAGACAGAGAGGGAGAGAGGACAGGAGAGACAGAGAGAGGACAGGAGAGACAGAGAGAGCGAGGACAGTAGAGACAGAGAGATAGAGGACAGTAGAGACAGAGAGGGAGAGAGAGAAAGGACAATAGACACAGAGAGGGAGAGAGAGATAGTGCAGGAGAGGGAGAGAGAGAGGACAGGAGAGACAGAGAGAGAGAGAGTGTGGACCGGAGAGACAGAGAGGGAGAGAAAGGACAGTAGAGACAGAGAGAGCGAGGACAGTAGAGACAGAGAGAGAGAGGACAGTAGAGACAGAGAGGGAGAGAGAGAATGGACAATAGAGACAGAGAGGGAGAGAGAGAGGGCATGAGAGGGAGAGGGAGAGAGAGAGAGGACAGGAGAGACAGAGAGGGAGAGAGAGAGGACAGGAGAGACAGAGAGGGAGAGAGAGAGGACAGGAGAGACAGAGAGGGAGAGAGAGAGGACAGGAGAGACAGAGAGGGAGGGAGAGAGAGGACAGGAGAGACCGAGAGGGAGAGAGAGGACAGTAGAGACAGAGAGGGAGACAGAGAGAGGACAGTAGAGACTGAGAGGGAGAGAGTGGACAGTAGAGACAGAGAGGGGGAGAGGACAGTAGAGAGGGAGAGAGGACAGTAGAGAGGGAGAGAGAGGACAGTAGAGTTTGAGAGAGAGAGAAAGAGGACAGTAGAGACAGAGAGGGAGAGAGAGGACAGTAGAGACTGAGAGACAGAGAGAGGACAGTAGAGACTGAGGGAGAGAGAGGACAGTAGAGACAGAGAGGGAGAGAGAGGACAGTAGAGACAGAGAGGGAGAGAGAGGACAGTAGAGACAGAGAGGGAGAGAGAGGACAGTAGAGACAGAGAGGGAGAGAGGACAGTAGAGACAGAGAGGGAGAGAGAGGACAGTAGAGTTTGAGAGGGAGAGAGGACAGTAGAGACAGAGAGGGAGAGAGAGGACAGTAGAGACAGAGAGGGAGAGAGGACAGTAGAGAGGGAGAGAGAGGACAGTAGAGACAGAGAGGGAGAGAGAGGACAGTAGAGACAGAGAGGGAGAGAGGACAGTAGAGACAGAGAGGGAGAGAGAGGACAGTAGAGACAGAGAGGGAGAGAGGACAGTAGAGACAGAGAGGGAGAGAGAGGACTGGAGAGACTGAGAGGGAGAGAGCGAGAGAGAGGACAGTAGAGACAGAGGGAGAGAGAGAGAGAGATAGAGGACAGTAGAGACAGAGTGGGAGAGAGAGGACAGTAGAGACAGAGTGGGAGAGAGAGGACAGTAGAGACAGAGATGGAGAGAGAGGACAGGAGAGACAGAGGAAGAGAGAGAGAGAGAGAGGACAGTAGGTCCAAACATGTCACTTACTGTAATGCTTTGGGCCTGCATTCTTTGGTCAGTTTCTCTCAAATAAAATATATTTCTTATTTATGTGTGTGTTGCATATGTATACAAAGCCAAGTGTTGAGCTTTCTATTTGTAGAAAGCAGCTAGTTTGGCCTGCAGTGTCTGATGAGGCGAGACAGATTGCAAAGTAGTGCACATACTGAGGGGAAAACAGGGAGGAAAAAGACAAACATGCTGACAGAGCCAATTTCAGCTTTAAATTCCTAATAAAGAGAAGGTGGGGGGGGCTGACTCCCAGCTTCTCCAGGGCCTTCTGCACAGCCTTGTGTAAGCCAGTGTCTGAATATTAAATAAACACAGTCAAACAGTCATCTTTAACATAAGAAGATATAGACTTTAATATCTTTATAAACATTTTATACGGTTGTTCTTTGATAACAACTTATTGAACCATTCAGTCATGGCAAAGACAGGAGATTGATGGGAAACAGTAGGATGCAGGAGATCGATGGGGAACAGTAGGAGAGAGGAGATAGATGGGGAACAGTAGGAAACAGGAGATAGATGGGGAACAGTAGGAAACAGGAGATAGATGGGGAACAGTAGGAGACAGGAGATAGATGGGGAACAGTAGGAGACAGGAGATAGATGGGGAACAGTAGGAGACAGGAGATAGAAGGGGAACAGTAGGAGACAGGAGATAGATGGGGAACAGTAGGAGACAGGAGATAGATGGGGAACAGTAGGAGACAGGAGATAGATGGGGAACAGTAGGAGACAGGAGATAGATGGGGAACAGTAGGAGACAGGAGATAGATGGGGAACAGTAGGAGACAGGAGATAGAAGGGGAACAGTAGGAGACAGGAGATAGATGGGGAACAGTAAGAGACAGGAGATAGATGGGGAACAGTAGGAGACAGGAGATAGAAGGGGAACAGTAGGAGACAGGAGATAGATGGGGAACAGTAGGAGACAGGAGATAGATGGGGAACAGTAGGAGACAGGAGATAGAAGGGGAACAGTAGGAGAGAGGAGATAGATGGGGAACAGTAGGAAACAGGAGAGGAACAGTAGGAAACAGGAGATAGATGGGGAACAGTAGGAGACAGGAGATAGATGGGGAACAGTAGGAGACAGGAGATAGATGGGGAACAGTAGGAGACAGGAGATAGATGGGGAACAGTAGGAGACAGGAGATAGATGGGGAACAGTAGGAGACAGGAGATAGATGGGGAACAGTAGGAGACAGGAGATAGATGGGGAACAGTAGGAGACAGGAGATAGATGGGGAACAGTAGGAAACAGGAGATAGATGGGGAACAGTAGGAGACAGGAGATAGATGGGGAACAGTAAGAGACAGGAGATAGATGGGGAACAGTAGGAGACAGGAGATAGATGGGGAACTGTAGGAGACAGGAGATAGATGGGGAACAGTAGGAGACAGGAGATAGATGGGGAACAGTAGAAGACAGGAGATAGATGGGGAACAGTAGGAGACAGGAGATAGAAGGGGAACAGTAGGAGACAGGAGATAGATGGGGAACAGTAGGAGACAGGAGATAGATGGGGAACAGTAGGAGACAGGAGATAGATGGGGAACAGTAGGAGACAGGAGATAGATGGGGAACAGTAGGAGACAGGAGATAGAAGGGGAACAGTAGGAGACAGGAGATAGATGGGGAACAGTAAGAGACAGGAGATAGATGGGGAACAGTAGGAGACAGGAGATAGATGGGGAACAGTAGGAGACAGGAGATAGAAGGGGAACAGTAGGAGACAGGAGATAGAAGGGGAACAGTAAGAGACAGGAGATAGATGGGGAACAGTAGGAGACAGGAGATAGAAGGGGAACAGTAGGAGACAGGAGATAGATGGGGAACAGTAGGAGACAGGAGATAGATGGGGAACAGTAGGAGACAGGAGATAGAAGGGGAACAGTAGGAGAGAGGAGATAGATGGGGAACAGTAGGAAACAGGAGATAGATGGGGAACAGTAGGAAACAGGAGATAGATGGGGAACAGTAGGAGACAGGAGATAGATGGGGAACAGTAGGAGACAGGAGATAGATGGGGAACAGTAGGAGACAGGAGATAGAAGGGGAACAGTAGGAGACAGGAGATAGATGGGGAACAGTAGGAGACAGGAGATAGATGGGGAACAGTAGGAGACAGGAGATAGATGGGGAACAGTAGGAGACAGGAGATAGATGGGGAACAGTAGGAGACAGGAGATAGAAGGGGAACAGTAGGAGACAGGAGATAGATGGGGAACAGTAAGAGACAGGAGATAGATGGGGAACAGTAGGAGACAGGAGATAGATGGGGAACAGTAGGAGACAGGAGATAGATGGGGAACAGTAGGAGACAGGAGATAGAAGGGGAACAGTAGGAGACAGGAGATAGATGGGGAACAGTAAGAGACAGGAGATAGATGGGGAACAGTAGGAGACAGGAGATAGATGGGGAACTGTAGGAGACAGGAGATAGATGGGGAACAGTAGGAGACAGGAGATAGATGGGGAACAGTAGGAGACAGGAGATAGATGGGGAACAGTAGGAGACAGGAGATAGAAGGGGAACAGTAGGAGACAGGAGATAGATGGGGAACAGTAGGAGACAGGAGATAGAAGGGGAACAGTAGGAGACAGGAGATAGATGGGGAACAGTAAGAGACAGGAGATAGATGGGGAACAGTAGGAGACAGGAGATAGATGGGGAACTGTAGGAGACAGGAGATAGATGGGGAACTGTAGGAGACAGGAGATAGATGGGGAACAGTAGGAGACAGGAGATAGATGGGGAACAGTAGCAGACAGGAGATAGATGGGGAACAGTAGGAGACGAGATAGATGGGGAACAGTAGGAGGGGGGACTGAATTGTGCATTGTTTTATCAGATAAAGAGGTTGAGAGGATGTAACAAAAAAAGGAAATAAAATGTTTTCTTTTTAGTAAACAAACAAAACAATGTAATGGTACATTAAGTTAAAGAAAGATTGTCCCCTCATCAGGGGAGCAGAAACCCTGTTTTCATTTCTGACGATGTCATTAATATTCTTATTCTCATAATAAATGATTAATATTAGAACTGCAGTTAGTTAGTCCTCCTGTTGTCATTGTTAATGGTACAGTTCACATCATTGTTATTACAAACATCGTCAACTTAAGCATTTCATTTTCCCGAGGCACAAAAGCTCCAGTAGTCCAGAGTGGTAGCAGTCCAGCAGTAGTCTGTCTGTCTGTCCATCGTCCTGTTAATTCCCTGCTACTTTAGAAGTGATTGTCTTTCTCTTGGTTCCCCCACATCCATTGACAAGAACAGCAGTCATTGTAGAGGGAGACATTTTAGCAGTTATATTATTTCAAGAGAGAGGTCCAAGTTTTGCCATGCTCGATTCAAAATGTTTTTATTCGTATAATCTTTTATTCATTACAGAAGTCATTTAAGGTACACATATTGTTTTTGTTTCTTCTCTAGTCTTGTTGGGCAGTTGTTTTCCTTTGATGTCCGTTGAATAGGACAATATATAAATGTTCCTCACATTCCAATGAGGAAGGGATGCCCACACTAAAGAGCATTCTGTTTAGCAAAGCCCAAAGCCTCACTGGGAAACTGAGAATAGCCAATCTGACCCTTAACCCCTAAGGCTCTGTACCCTATATAGGGCTCCATCTCTAGGTCCTCTTTACGTCTTGGCAAAATCAAACAAACAACATTTGAGACAAGAAATAGACAGATCCATCAATATTCACAGCTTCCTTCTCGTGGGGACACACACTGGTTTTTAAGAAGATGGGAGTGGACCACAGTCCCACTCCCCTCCATACAGATAATTAGCAGCTTGGGTACATTAGCTTAATACGTAGTAGCACATGTAGAAAATGACCTGGAGCAGGTAGAAAGGCAGGACATTCAGAATTTATAAAGCAGGATGTAAATAATGTAGAAATACTGTAAAGTAGGTAGAAGATGTATAACTAGATCGGGGTCAATGTTACCTGGACATGGAGCAGAAGTGACCTAGTTATCATACTGTACCTGGAGCTGACTGGTCTGTTTGTGTGCTGCTCTTTCAATTGCTGTTTCTATAGTTTTCCATTACTTCTGCGAAGATGTGAGCGTTGCACATTCCTGTTCTGATATGGAATTATGATTTATGACCGGGCATCTTCCTGCTTATCTCCCTGTTGATGAGCAATACCCTCGGATACCTCGGCGGCCCAATTCTATGGAGCAGCTATTGGCAATTAATGTAATCAAAAAACATTTGGCAAATAATATGAAACACAAGATTGGGCTAGACTTCTCTGTGATGGTTTCTTTCACCACGTCATCTGTTTTCTATTTCGCCCCTCAATAAGGATTTATAAACTGTGAACTGATAATTAAAGTCTCCAACACTTTTTCCTTCGAGTCTATCTGTCTCATAGCTACATTTCTGCATTTGCAACGTCTCTTTTCCAAAAAAGTTTGGTTACCTGCGCTCCAGTAGAGTCGAAGACAGAACTCAGACAGAAAGAGGCCAAGACAACAGGAAATGACAACATAATGGCAACAGTGGCAGTGCAAGCGTGTTCTGTTTTCCTTTTGTCTTTCCTCACTCCCTGTCCCTCACACATCCCCGTCCCTCACACATCCCCGTCCCTCACACAGCATCGTGAGTCTTTTCACATTTTATGTTGATGATTGAAAGTCTATTTCAGAGTCTAAACAGCGAAGCTCCCTACACAATGTTTTAAACACACAACCACATACACACAAAGTACACACACACACACACAGGCCTTGTTGTGCAGGAGATAGAGCAGGTCTGAGGACTGCACTGTTGTTGTTTAGCCAGTATCTATTCCCCCCCTCTAGGTCAGCGGAGAATATGGACAATGGTCACGGGCAACAAAGCTCCCAGTATGGTGCTGAGATGCACTAAGGGCTGGGAGAACATGGCCCTATTGGTGGCTTGTTGCACCCCACTAGGGGGGCGAACAGTGGTCCGGGGAGGGCACTTATGCTTCCTCCGCGTGATGGTGCCATCTGGGGACGTGTGGTCATATTTGCCCCCTTCAAAATCAGGCAAGGAATATTCTTTATCGGCCATCTCCTTTAAGGTATGCACCTCGTTCTGCCCCTTCCCCTTGCCTCCCCTGACGCGCTGGCGGGTGCAGTTCCGAGCGCGGCCTGGCCTCAGAGGGGGCGCCACCCCAGGCTGTCCCTCTGATCCCGGGGCCTCCCCGCTTATGGACGGGGGCGGATGGGGCAGAGGCGAAGGCGGCGAGGGGTAGTATGGCGCCTCGTGGTGAGGGCTGTGGGGGTGGGAGTGAGGCGGTGGCACCGGGTGTGGCTCCTTCTTCAGAGACACCTTATCAGTCCCGGCCCAGGTCTTGCTCTGGTGCAGGGACTCAGAGCCAGAGCAGTTGGGGAAGTCCTCCTTGCGGAGCTGCTTGAGGTCCTTCCCAGCCAGCTCGGCCGGGGCCTGACAGCCTACGGACGAAGTAGAACCTCTGAAGCGTTTGAGCCAGTCCCACAGCGACATGGCCTTGCAGTCACACTCCCAGGGGTTGTCGTTGAGGCGCAGGTACTCCAGGGCAGGCAGCAGTGCCAGACAGTCTCCAGACAGCTCGGTCAGTGAGTTGTTGAACAGGTAGAGGGTGGTGAGGCGACGCAGGTCGTGGAAGGCCAGGCGGTCCACCCACTGCAGCTGGTTGTGGTGCAGCAGCAGGCGGTCCAGGGCCCCCAGCCCCCGGAAGGTGTTCTGGTGCAGCGACCACAGACGGTTCCCATGCAGGAACAGGTGGCTCAGGTTGTGGAGGTCCACAAAGACGTCATCCTGCAGGAATTCCAGGTGATTATCCTGAGAACAGCCAAACACAGCAACATGGAGAGGTTATACACCTTCAGTACTCTGTAACACTGTTCCTACCATGTTGCTTGGTTATAAGGTATGTGGCTACTATAAAGTAGGACAGAGAAACCACAGCTTAACAGCACTGGGTATACACTACCGTTCAAAAGTTTTGGGTCACTTAGAAATATCCTTGTTTTTGAAAGAAAAGCACGTTTTTTGTCCATGAAAATAAAATAAAATTGATCAGAAATACAGTGTAGACATTGTTAATGTTGTAAATGACTGTTGTAGCTGGAAACGGCAGATTGTTTAATGGAATATCTACATAGGCGAACAGAGGCCCATTATCAGCAACCATCACTCCTGTGTTTCAATGGCATGTTGTGTTATCTAATCCAAGTTTAGCATTTTAAAAGGCTAATTGATCAACAGAAAACCCTTTTGCAATTATGTTAGCACAGATGAAAACTGTTCTGATTAAAGAAGCAATAAAACTGGTCTTCTTTAGACTAGTTGAGTATCTTGAGCATCAGCATTTGTGGGTTCGATTACAGGCTCAAAATGGCCAGAAACAAAGACTTTCTTCTGAAACTCATCAGTCTATTCTTATTCTGAGAAATTAAGGCTATTCCATGCGAGAAATTGCCAAGAAACGGAAGATCTCGTGCAACACTGTGTACTACTACCTTCACAGAACAGTGCAAACGGGCTCGAACCAGAATAGAAAGAGGAGTGGGAGGCCACGGTGCACAACTGAGCAAAAGGACAAGTATATTAGAGGTTTGAGAAAGTTTGAGAAACAGACACCTCACAATTCCTCAACTGGCAGCTTCATTAAATAGTACCCGCAAAACACCAGTCCAGTGTCTGTGTTATTTTGTCCATCTTAATCTTTTATTTGTATTGGCCAGTCTAAGATCTGGCTTTTTCGTTGCAACTCTGCCTAGAAGGCCAGCATCCCAGGGTCGCCTCTTCACTGTTAATTGCAAAAGGGTTTTCTAATGATCAATTAGTCTTTCAAAATGATCAACTTGAAGTAGATAACACAACGTGCCATTGGAACACAGGAGTGATGGTTGCTGATAATGGGCCTCTGTACGCATATGTAGATATTCCATAAAAAAATCTGCCGTTTCCAGCTACAATAGTAATTTACAACATGAACAATGTCTACACTGTATCAATTTGATAAAAAAATGGCTTTTCTTTGGAAAAACAAGAACATTTCTAAATGATCCAAAACTTTTGAACGGTATGGTATAAATGTATATATTTTTTTAAATTATAATTTATAATGCAGAATTGTTTCATTTGACTCAGAGTGCCATAGAGCCCCAGTGTACCTGTAGGTAGAGATACTGCAGGTTGCGTAGCCCCAGGAAGATGTTACTGGGCAGCGCACTGAGCCCACAGCGGTACAGGTGCAGAGCATGGAGCCGGCCCAGCCCATGGAAGGTGTCTGCAGCCAGGGAACGCAGGTGACGGTTGTCCCCCAGGTCCAGCTCCTCCAGCTGGGCGAAGCCGTGGAAGGTGGAGGGCTCGATGTAGGTGATGTTGTTGGAGTAGATCCACAGTGTGACCGTGGTGGGACTGAAGTGGCCCTGCAGCAGCCGGTGGATCTTATTGTTCTGCAGGAAGATGCGCTCGCTGTGCGGGGGAATGCCTTCGGGAACGGACAGGAAGTTGTGTGCCTGGCAGCTGACAGTACTGGGTGCAGTGTAGCAGATACAGTGGTGTGGGCAGGACCAGGAAAGCTCCAAACCACAGAGAACCAGCAGGAACTCTAGCCTGCAGCCTGGAGAGAGGACAGAGAGAGGAACATGTATAAGAGGACATAGCTACATTTAGTCTGGGGTTTGATTCTGAATTTAAATTCTGCCGTCTGACTTTGATGTCCACTTCGGAACTTGAAAGGAAAGAAGAATAGTTTTTGGAATATTATTTTCAATGAAGTCGAGAAAGATGTATTGGGGGAGAGGAGAAATACTGTAAGTGGAATCAAAGTGATAAAAGAGTGAGATATTGACCAGGAAGACCGAAGGGAAAGGGGGGTAGGATGATAAAGGAGATGGGAGATATGGAGACAGCCAGGTCAGGAGTAAACAGTCTGAGAGATGATGTAGGGAGGCCAGACCAGAGAGAGACTGTCAGATATATTTATATTACAGAGTAAAACGTATTCTGTCCTGATAGATGACTCATGCCAAGTGACCTGTTGCTATCATAGATTTTCTGGCTTCACGGAGTGACAATGGGCCTTTGAGGAATTCTGCTGCTATTGAGCCACTCAATACAAATGTGGACATTGCATTACTCTCTTGGCTCAGTATCCACAACTCCAAATCCTCTGGTGTCTAAGTCGGTTCCAGAATGAGGCCTGTGTTGCTCTTAGAGTCTGTTCAATATCAGTCCAAACAATAACATGAGCTTCAGTTGTACGCTGTATTTAGTTCCTCGGGAAGTCTGTCTGGATCTATATTACAGGTACACCTCCTGCACACACAACATTTGTTTTCTCAGTTTTCCAATATTTCCTCACCTCTGGGAGATAGTAGTCATAAGAGGAAGTTAATCTGTGTCTGTCAGCTCACTACAACTCTACTATACTCAGAACCATAGTCAGAGAGAGAGAGAGAGAGAGAGAGAGACATGTGTGTGTGTTGTAAATCCCCTCTCATTAACCAGTCCTTTACTGCAAGGATTAGAAAATACCTGTCAAAGCACACCTGTGAAAGCAGGGGGGATAAATGGGGTGTGGAATGCTCACTTAAATTTATGTTAAGTTTCTCAGAGACAGTTAGACTTCCTGCTGTTTGGTGACACACTTCCATGGCCCCGTAGTGTGAATTATCCATCTGCTGATCTACAGGGGGAATCAACCAATGGGAGAAAAGCAGGAGTCTTTCCCCTCGTAATGAGAATCCCCATTTGACAAGCGGTGGCTGTGTTCCCTTCAATTTATTATTCAAGGCATCATGGTACTCATTCACTCCCTCTAATCGATACGTTTCTGTTGTCTTTTAACTCGCTGCTACACTGGAATTCAGGAGCAGGGAAAGTCTCTTTCAGGACAGGGGACATAGACAGATGTATGTATCTGAATATTCCTCCTCCTCCCCAGTGTGTTGAAGCTGTGACATTCAGCGTCTGACTTCACAGACCTTCTCAGTGTGTCGGGTCTGGTGACCGTAGCGGAGAAGAGGAAAGGAGAGGTGTGCCGTGTATCATGCTACTTGAACAGGGGCAGAAGACTCTCCGCTCCCCAGAGCAGACCCTGTAATCCTGTTTGTCAACTCTGCAGCTGGGTGACAACCAACTAACAATGCATTCTCCCAATCCACCATGCAAACATACTCCCGAATACAGGTCCTCTCTAGGTTGAACTGTGTATAAAACTGTTGAATGGTATCACAGAGTACTACACTGATTACAAGATTTGGAAGAGTCCTTGATAGTCATGTGTCGTACACAGATGCATTTGGTGCCATAGTGCCGGAGGGGAAAGGACTATGCACTTTGGTCTGGGGACACGGCACAGCCACTGCCATCTCTGCCCTTACACGAGAGTGGAATCAGTGTCGGGACGCATTACATGGTTCACTGCATTGGGGCACACATCTCCCACTCCTGAAGGCCTGCCAGTAAAGCACTATACAGGGACCTATCACAAAGTCAAGAGGAATGTCTTAGACGAAAACAAGAGGATTACAAAAAGGACTAGAAAAACTAGAAAGGGTTATTCTTCTTCCTTTCTCTAAAATGTATTAAATTGTTGTGAAAGGACACTTCCCAATCAAATAGTGGTCACTTTACTTCCACATTACATTCCACTCTTTTTCAGTTTGTTTATTTCTCTCTCCCTATTTTCTCTTTCACTATTCTATTTACAAGGAGATGTATTGAACATGGCACTTGACTAAATGAGTAGAAACATGCTGGATGCTCCCGGGAAATAAAGGTTGGGAGGATGTATCAAACAGATACACAGACTCAGACACAGTCAATGGATCACCCTGTTTAAGGAATATTTCAATGTATCACATTGCCGCCTATTTGAAAAACAGCTTTATATTCATAATATTGACATCTTTCCTATTTACCAACTGTTCTTTGGCTCGCCTTTTCCCATTTTAATGTATACTGCACTTCATACACATGGTATTGGCATTGATCTCCTGACACAAACAGCACTGTTTATGTCATACTGCAGTTTCACCCTGCTCCACTTTGTGGACTTCACTGCTTTTGGATGCTATGTACTTAAGAGAAACTATGTTCAAGCTATGAATCATTGAATGGCCCAGGTAGATGGTTTCCTTATCTGTTCCATTATCCACCCAGTACCTCTTCCTTTCACCTCTCAGAGCTGCCGTCACACTCAGGCCTGTGATTCAACTTTTCTGTGTCTTGCTTTTTAAAATTCACATTTTGCTTTGTGCATGTCTTTAATAGAGCTTGGTATCAACCATGACACTGGAAAATGATGAGTGAGATAAAGTGAGAGGGGGGGGGGGTGAGTAGATCCTACTTAGATAGGGAAAGAATTTGAATCGGGCCCAGATGCTAATCAAGCTTTATATGGAAAGATCCCCCTCCTTCCCCATATCTCCTGTCTTCCCCCTCCCCTCTCAGTCGTCCCCCCCTTCCCCAGCATGTCAGGACCCAGTAATTCATTCTTTACTCAGAATAATCTCCCATCTTATTCATTTTCTCTATCCACGCCTCAGATAATGTGTAGTGAAAACCAAACAGTACAGTAGTGTCTTAACATTATATCTCCTCTCCTTTCACATCCTGGTCTCCTTGGACCAGGATCTATTCCTGTTTAGCATCCCTCACCTCCTGTAGCAGGGGAAACAGCAGCTGTTGATGTAGACGCCATGGAGCTGCTTAAAATAACCACTAAGCTTGTCTGTGTCTCCGGTGTGAGAGACGGGAGGGAACGTGTGAGCTCCACCCTCGCCCTACTTTCAGGGCACAGCGGCATACTACGGCACAGTGGCATGGCACGGCGGCTGTCTCCTCTGCAGCTGGCATCAGCTAGACTTTTTCCACTAGAGACCATGCGCTCCACACCTGCCACCTCACTGATCTCATCACCCCCCGAGCCATTGTGGATACACAGCATGCATTCACACACAACAGGTAGATAAAAAAGGTTGTCGAGGAATGACTGAGACAGATCACGAAGTTATAGTCAGACTTGAGAAATGTTTGTAAGGTGAGCTATTGACAGACAGATTGATTTAAACTGAGAGGAGGAACATGAGGACGGTGTAGTGCAGCTGTCATCAAATAAAAATGCAAGAAATGAATGTTTCATAATCATACCGGCATTGTTTGCTCACACAATAAGCCATTCAGCCTAAGTTGTATTATATAAATAGCTTTGGACACACAAGCAGAATAAAAGAGGTTCTGAAAGAGAGATAATATGTTTCTGGAAATGGCACCGCAGCTATTTCTGGTGCTGACTCTCTCCCTCCCCCTCTCTACTGACTCCACCCTCCTCCCTCCCTACTGGCTCCACCCTCCTCCCTCCCTACTGACTCCACCCTCCTCCCTCCCTACTGACTCCACCCTCCTCCCTCCCTACTGACTCCACCCTCCTCCCTCCCTACTGACTCCACCCTCCCTACTGACTCCACCCTCCTCCCTCCCTACTGACTCCACCCTCCCTACTGACTCCACCCTCCCCTCTCCCTACTGACTCCACCCTCCTAGGACCAGTCTCTCTCCTTCCCCCTCCCTACTGACTCCACCCTCCTAGGACCAGTCTCTCCCTCCCCCTCCCTACTGACTCCACCCTCCTCCCTCCCTACTGACTCCACCCTCCTAGGACCAGTCTCTCTCCCTCCCCCCTCCCTACTGACTCCACCCTCCTAGGACCAGTCTCTCTTCCTCCCCCCTCCCTACTGACTCCACCCTCCTTGGACCAGTCTCTCTCCCTCCCCCCTCCCTACTGACTCCACCCTCCTAGGACCAGTCTCTCCCTCCCCACTCCCTACTGACTCCACCCTCCTAGGACCAGTCTCTCTCCACACTCACAGGACCCGTCTCTCTCTCCACCCTCACAGGGCTCGTCTCTCTCCCCACCCTCACAGGACCAGTCTCTCTCTCCACCCTCACAGGGCCCGTCTCTCTCCCCACCCTCACAGGACCAGTCTCTCTCTCCACCCTCCTAGGACCAGTCTCTCTCTCCACCCTCACAGGACCACTCTCTCTCTCCACCCTCACAGGACCAGTCTTTCTCTCCACCCTCACAGGGCCCGTCTCTCTCTCCACCCTCACAGGACCACTCTCTCTCTCTCCACCCTCCTAGGACCAGTTTCTCTCTCCACCCTCCTAGGACCAGTCTTTCTCTCCACCCTCACAGGGCCCTCTCCACCCTCTCTCCCCACCCTCACAGGACCAGTCTCTCTCTCCACCCTCCTAGGACCAGTCTCTCTCTCCACCCTCACAGGACCACTCTCTCTCTCCACCCTCACAGGACCAGTCTTTCTCTCCACCCTCACAGGGCCCGTCTCTCTCCCCACCCTCACAGGACCAGTCTCTCTCTCCACCCTCACAGGACCAGTCTCTCTCTCCACCCTCACAGGGCCCATCTCTCTCCCCACCCTCACAGGACCAGTCTCTCTCTCCACCCTCCTAGGACCAGTCTCTCTCTCCACCCTCACAGGACCACTCTCTCTCTCCACCCTCACAGGACCAGTCTCTCTCTCCACCCTCCTAGGACCAGTCTCTCTCTCCACCCTCACAGGACCACTCTCTCTCTCCACCCTCACAGGACCACTCTCTCTCTCTCCACCCTCACAGGACCAGTCTTTCTCTCCACCCTCCTAGGACCAGTCTTTCTCTCCACCCTCCTAGGACCAGTCTCTCTCTCCACCCTCACAGGACCAGTCTCTCTCTCCACCCTCACAGGACCACTCTCTCTCTCCACCCTCACAGGACCAGTCTCTCTCTCCACCCTCCTAGGACCAGTCTTTCTCTCCACCCTCACAGGGCCCGTCTCTCTCTCCACCCTCACAGGACCAGTCTCTCTCTCCACCCTCACAGGACCAGTCTTTCTCTCCACCCTCACAGGACCACTCTCTCTCCACCCTCACAGGACCAGTCTTTCTCTCCACCCTCACAGGACCAGTCTCTCTCTCCACCCTCACAGGACCAGTCTTTCTCTCCACCCTCACAGGACCACTCTCTCTCCACCCTCACAGGACCAGTCTTTCTCTCCACCCTCACAGGACCAGTCTCTCTCTCCACCCTCACAGGACCAGTCTTTCTCTCCACCCTCACAGGACCACTCTCTCTCTCTCCACCCTCACAGGACCACTCTCTATCTCTCCACCCTCACAGGACCAGTCTTTCTCTCCACCCTCCTAGGACCAGTCTCTCTCTCCACCCTCACAGGACCAGTCTCTCTCTCCACCCTCACAGGACCAGTCTTTCTCTCCACCCTCACAGGGCCCGTCTCTCTCTCCACCCTCCTAGGCCCAGTCTCTCTCTCCACCCTCCCAGGACCAGTCTTTCTCTCCACCCTCCTAGGACCAGTCTCTCTCTCCACCCTCCTAGGACCAGTCTCTCTCTCCACCCTCCCAGGACCAGTCTTTCTCTCCACCCTCCTAGGACCAGTCTCTCTCTCCACCCTCCTAGGACCAGTCTCTCTCTCCACCCTCACAGGACCCGTCTCTCTCCCCACCCTCCCAGGCCCATATCTCCCCCCTACCCTCCCCACCCAGCTGATGAGAGATGCTGTTAATAGTTTGTTACTGGGGAGAATGATTTAACAGCCCGCTATTGGTCCTGACGGTTGACCATGTGACCCCGCGGTCACCCAGTCCCTTTATTCCTAGTCGTCACCGAGGGGAAAATAGATAAATAAATGAAGAAAATAAAATGGTTCTGGTCCCTAGACAGTGAGAAGTGACTGTGTAGAATATCAATGAAACATAGTTCACACTAAATTTGCCCTCATGAATAACACATCTCTGCTAATAGGAAGGGATCGGTCTGCCTGTCTCTCTACCCACCATTACACTGGACAAACTCAATTTCCTGTTTCTCTCCAAGGACCCTTGATAAGCGTCCCCTGCTATTGCCTGACCATAAATCACGGCTTAGCCTGATTTCCTCCATAAAGGTGTTTACAGTCATGGTCATAGATACACAGCAAGCTGGACCACTTTAATAATGGCAAAGCAATAAACTAAGCTATTGATTGAACAGGCTCATTCTTAGCTGTAGAGCGTCAGCTGAAAAACATAGAGGGAAAGAAAGGCTCTGTATATAATTAGCACTCTGTGGAGCTCCGTGGTGTTTTGCCTTGATAAGACATTGTTTTTCTTTTATGAAAGTGACTGTGTACTGCACTGCTTATGTAATCATCATACTTTAATAGCATATCATTATTACTGACTGCTCAGTCAGTGGCATCATACCTGGGTCAGTTGACGTCGTGGTGAACAGTGAATTACAGGCTGCAGTAGCAGGATGCTCCTGATAAAGAACTGAGTTACACTCTAATCTTCCAGTAATTTCCTCCTAGTGACAGCTCTAGAACACATGACAAATGGGTTCCTAGGGTCCGAGAGGGCGCGTGTTAGTTTGACCTTTCCCAACCCAGTGACAGAGTAGCAAGTGTAGGGTCCATGATCCCCACACTTCACTTATGCATTAAGGAATGAGTCTGTAGAGGGCTACTACTGAAGTACTGACCAGAGGATAAAGAAGTCCTAACATTACCCTGTAGTCTGCTGATTACCCTGTAGTCTGCACATTACCCTGTAGTCTGCCCATTACCCTGTAGTCTGCCCATTACCCTGTCGTCTGCCCATTACCCTGTCGTCTGCCCATTACCCTATAGTCTGCCCATTACCCTGTCGTCTGCCCATTACCCTGTAGTCTGCCCATTACCCTATAATCTGCCCATTACCCTGTCGTCTGCCCATTACCCTGTAGTCTGCCCATTACCCTGTAGTCTGCCCATTACCCTGTAGTCTGCCCATTACCCTGTAGTCTGCCTATTACCCTGTAGTCTGCCCATTACCCTGTAGTCTGCCCATTACCCTGTAGTCTGCACATTACCCTGTAGTTGGCCCATTACCCTGTAGTCTGCCCATTACCCTGTAGTCTGCCCATTACCCTGTAGTCTGCCCATTACCCTATATTCTGCCCATTACCCTGTAGTCTGCCCATTACCCTGTAGTCTGCCCATTACCCAGTAGTCTGCCCATTACCCTGTAGTCTGCCCATTACCCTGTAGTCTGCCTATTACCCAGTAGTCTGCCTATTACCCTGTAGTCTGCCCATTACCCAGTAGTCTGCCCATTACCCTGTATTCTGCCTATTACCCTGTAGTCTGCCTATTACCCTGTAGTCTGCCTATTACCCTGTAGTCTGCCTATTTCCCTCTAGTTTTCCCATTACACTGTAGTCTGCCCATTACCCTGTAGTCTGCCCATTACCCTGTAGTCTGCCTATTACCCTGTAGTCTGCCCATTACCCTGTAGTCTGCACATTACCCTGAAGTTTGCCCATTGCCCTGTAGTCTGCCCATTACACAGTAGTCTGCCCATTACCCTGTAGTCTGCCTATTACCCTGTAGTCTGCTCATTACCCTGTAGTCTGCCTATTACCCAGTAGTCTGCCTATTACCCAGTAGTCTGCCCATTACCCAGTAGTCTGCCCATTACCCTGTAGTCTGCCTATTACCCTGTAGTCTGCCTATTACCATGTAGTCTGCCCATTACCCTGTAGTCTGCCCATTACCCTGTAGTCTGCATATTACCCTGTAGTCTGCCCATTACCCTGTAGTCTGCCTATTACCCAGTAGTCTGCCTATTACCCTGTAGTCGGCCTATTACCCAGTAGTCTGCCCATTACCATGTAGTCTGCCTATTACCCTGTAGTCTGCCTATTACCCTGTTATCTACCTATTACCCTGTAGTCTGCCCATTACCCTGTAGTCTGCCTATTACCCTGTAGTCTGCCTATTTCCCTCTAGTTTTCCCATTACACTGTAGTCTGCCCATTACCCTGTAGTCTGCCCATTACCCTGTAGTCTGCCTATTACCCTGTAGTCTGCTCATTACCCTGTAGTCTGCCCATTACCCTGGAGTTTGCCCATTGCCCTGTAGTCTGCCCATTACCCTGTAGTCCTTCCATTACCCTGTAGTTTTCCCATTACCCTGTAGTTTGCCCACCATCCTGTAGTTTCCCATCACCCTGTAGTTTGCCCATCATCCTGTAGTTTTCCCATTACCCTGTAGTTTGCCCACCACCCTGTATTTTCCCCATTACCCTGTAGTTTGCCCACCATCCTGTATTTTCCCCATTAACCTGTAGTTTGCCCATCATCCTGTAGTTTTCCCATTACCCTGTAGTTTGTCCACCATCCTGTAGTTTTCCCATTAATCTTTAGTTTGCCCATCATCCTGTAGTTTGCCCATCACCCTGTAGTTTTCCCATCATACTGTAGTTTTTCCATTACCCTGTAGTTTGCCCACCATACTGTAGTTTTCCCATTACCCTGTAGTTTTCCCATCACCCTGTAGTTTTCTCATCATCCTGTAGTTTTGCCATTACCCTGTAGTTTTCCCATTACCCTGTAGTTTTCCCATCATCCTGTAGTTTTCTCATTACCCTGTAGTTTTCCTATCATCCTGTAGTTTTCCCATTACCCTGTAGTTTTCCCATCATCCTGTAGTTTTCCCATTACCCTGTAGTTTTCCCATTACCCTGTAGTTCCCCATTACCCTGTAGTTTTCCCATCATCCTGTAGTTTTCCCATTACCCTGTAGTTTGCCCACCATCCTGTAGTTTTCCCACTACCCTGTAGTTTTCCCATCACCCTGTAGTTTTCTCATCATCCTGTAGTTTTGCCTTTACCTTGTAGTTTTTCCATTACCCTGTAGTTTTCCCATCATCCTGTAGTTTTCCCATTACACTGTAGTTTTCCTATCATCCTGTAGTTTTCCCATTATCCTGTAGTTTTCCCATTACCCTGTAGTTTTCCCATTACCCTGTAGTTTTCCCATTACCCTGTAGTTTTCCCATTACCCTGTAGTTTTCCCATCATCCTGTAGTTTTCCACCATCCTGTAGTTTTCCCATCATCCTGTAGTTTTCCCATCATCCTGTAGTTTTCCCATTACCCTGTAGTTTTCCCATTACCCTGTAGTTTTCCTATCATCCTGTAGTTTTCCCACCATCCTGTAGTTTGCCCATCATACTGTAGCCTGCCCTTCATACTGTAGCTTGCCCATCATACTGTAGCTTGCCCATTACCCTGTAGTTGTCTCTCTGTGATCTGTTGACTAGATCCTAGTGGTCATTTAAATGATTGCTGTTATTTTCATCCAGCATCTCAAGCTTGAGGATAGATAAGGGTAACACTTAGAAATCAGCATATTCATGATGTGAAAATGATAGGCCTAGATAGTGGATAAGAGGGAATGGAAGACTGGGGACCAATGGCAGAGAAATGACATTCACTGAAGAGAACCTCTTAGTATCCTCCCTCTCTTATGTCTTAATGATCAGAGTGGGAGTGTAAGGTAAAGGAACTGATTGATTCATGTGGTATGATGTCGTCCAGTGTGTGGGCCACGATCAGCGCTCTCATCATATGTAAGCACACTGGCGTCAGGCAGAGAGATGTCCTCAACTGAACTGAAGGTGCCTACGACTGAGAGGTCTCCTCAACTGAACTGAAGGTACCTACGACTGAGAGGTCTCCTCAACTGAACTGAAGGTACCTACGACTGAGAGGTCTCCTCTGCTGAACTGAAGGTACCTACGACTGAGAGGTCTCCTCAACTGAACTGAAGGTACCTACGACTGAGAGATGTCCTCAACTGAACTGAAGGTGCCTACGACTGAGAGGTCTCCTCAACTGAACTGAAGGTACCTACGACTGAGAGGTCTCCTCAACTGAACTGAAGGTACCTACGACTGAGAGGTCTCCTCTGCTGAACTGAAGGTACCTACGACTGAGAGGTCTCCTCTGCTGAACTGAAGGTGCCTACGACTGAGAGGTCTCCTCAACTGAACTGAAGGTACCTACGACTGAGAGGTCTCCTCAACTGAACTGAAGGTACCTACGACTGAAAGGTCTCCTCTGCTGAACTGAAGGTACCTACGACTGAGAGGTCTCCTCTGCTGAACTGAAGGTACCTACGACTGAGAGGTCTCCTCTGCTGAACTGAAGGTACCTGCGACTGAGAGGTCTCCTCAACTGAACTGAAGGTGCCTACGACTGAGAGGTCTCCTCAACTGAACTGAAGGTGCCTACGACTGAGAGGTCTCCTCAACTGAACTGAAGGTACCTGCAACAGAGAGGTCTCCTCTGCTGAACTGAAGGTACCTGTGACTGAGAGGTCTCCTCAACTGAACTGAAGGTGCCTACGACTGAGAGGTCTCCTCAACTGAACTGAAGGTGCCTACGACTGAGAGGTCTCCTCAACTGAACTGAACGTACCTACGACTGAGAGGTCTCCTCAACTGAACTGAAGGTACCTACGACTGAGAGGTCTCCTCTGCTGAACTGAAGGTACCTACGACTGAGAGGTCTCCTCTGCTGAACTGAAGGTGCCTACGACTGAGAGGTCTCCTCAACTGAACTGAAGGTGCCTACGACTGAGAGGTCTCCTCAACTGAACTGAAGGTACCTACGACTGAGAGGTCTCCTCAACTGAACTGAAGGTACCTACGACTGAGAGGTCTCCTCTGCTGAACTGAAGGTACCTACGACTGAGAGGTCTCCTCTGCTGAACTGAAGGTGCCTACGACTGAGAGGTCTCCTCAACTGAACTGAAGGTACCTACGACTGAGAGGTCTCCTCAACTGAACTGAAGGTACCTATGACTGAGAGGTCTCCTCAACTGAACTGAAGGTACCTACGACTGAGAGGTCTCCTCTGCTGAACTGAAGGTACCTACGACTGAGAGGTCTCCTCAACTGAACTGAAGGTACCTACGACTGAAAGGTCTCCTCTGCTGAACTGAAGGTACCTATGACTGAGAGGTCTCCTCAACTGAACTGAAGGTGCCTACGACTGAGAGGTCTCCTCAACTGAACTGAAGGTACCTACGACTGAGAGGTCTCCTCAACTGAACTGAAGGTACCTACGACTGAGAGGTCTCCTCAACTGAACTGAAGGTACCTACGACTGAGAGGTCTCCTCTGCTGAACTGAAGGTACCTACGACTGAGAGGTCTCCTCAACTGAACTGAAGGTACCTACGACTGAAAGGTCTCCTCTGCTGAACTGAAGGTACCTACGACTGAGAGGTCTCCTCTGCTGAACTGAAGGTACCTGCGACTGAGAGGTCTCCTCTGCTGAACTGAAGGTACCTGCGACTGAGAGGTCTCCTCTGCTGAACTGAAGGTACCTACGACTGAGAGGTCTCCTCAACTGAACTGAAGGTACCTACGACTGAAAGGTCTCCTCTGCTGAACTGAAGGTACCTACGACTGAGAGGTCTCCTCTGCTGAACTGAAGGTACCTGCGACTGAGAGGTCTCCTCTGCTGAACTGAAGGTGCCTACGACTGAGAGGTCTCCTCTGCTGAACTGAAGGTACCTACGACTGAGAGGTCTCCTCTGCTGAACTGAAGGTACCTACGACTGAGAGGTCTCCTCTGTTGAACTGAAGGTACCTACGACTGAGAGGTCTCCTCTGCTGAACTGGAGGTACCTGCAACTGAGAGGTCTCCTCAACTGAACTGAAGGTACCTACGACTGAGAGGTCTCCTCAACTGAACTGAAGGTACCTACGACTGAGAGGTCTCCTCCACTGAACTGAAGGTACCTGCAACAGAGAGGTCTCCTCCACTGAACTGAAGGTACCTGCAACAGAGAGGTCTCCTCTGCTGAACTGGAGGTACCTGCGACTGAGAGGTCTCCTCTGCTGAACTGAAGGTACCTACGACTGAGAGGTCTCCTCCACTGAACTGAAGGTACCTACGACTGAGAGGTCTCCTCAACTGAACTGAAGGTACCTACGACTGAGAGGTCTCCTCAACTGAACTGAAGGTACCTGCGACTGAGAGGTCTCCTCTGCTGAACTGAAGGTACCTACGACTGAAAGGTCTCCTCTGCTGAACTGAAGGTACCTACGACTGAGAGGTCTCCTCAACTGAACTGAAGGTACCTACGACTGAGAGGTCTCCTCAACTGAACTGAAGGTACCTACGACTGAAAGGTCTCCTCTGCTGAACTGAAGGTACCTACGACTGAGAGGTCTCCTCAGCTGAACTGAAGGTACCTACGACTGAGAGGTCTCCTCCACTGAACTGAAGGTACCTGCAACAGAGAGGTCTCCTCCACTGAACTGAAGGTACCTGCAACAGAGAGGTCTCCTCTGCTGAACTGGAGGTACCTGCGACTGAGAGGTCTCCTCTGCTGAACTGAAGGTACCTACGACTGAGAGGTCTCCTCCACTGAACTGAAGGTACCTGCAACAGAGAGGTCTCCTCCACTGAACTGAAGGTACCTACGACTGAGAGGTCTCCTCCACTGAACTGAAGGTACCTGCAACAGAGAGGTCTCCTCCACTGAACTGAAGGTACCTGCAACAGAGAGGTCTCCTCTGCTGAACTGGAGGTACCAGCAACAGAGAGGTCTCATCAGCTGAACTGGAGGTACCTGCAACAGAGAGGTCTCATCAGCTGAACTGGAGGTACCTGCGACTGAGAGGTCTCCTCTGCTGAACTGGAGGTACCTGCAACAGAGAGGTCTCCTCTGCTGAACTGGAGGTACCAGCAACAGAGAGGTCTCATCAGCTGAACTGGAGGTACCTGCAACAGAGAGGTCTCCTCAGCTGAACTGGAGGTACCTGCAACAGAGAGGTCTCCTCTGCTGAACTGGAGGTACCTGCGACTGAGAGGTCTCCTCTGCTGAACTGGAGGTACCTGCGACTGAGAGGTCTCCTCTGCTGAACTGGAGGTACCTGCAACAGAGAGGTCTCCTCAGCTGAAATGAGCAGAGTCCTGATGAAGATTACAAAGACAGCTCTGTGTTTCAACGCATAAGCAAATAAATTTTGGCGACCCAAAAAAACGACTCGGCGACCCAAAAAAACAACTTCGTAAAAGAGGGAAACGAGGCGGTCTTCTGGTCAGACTACGGAGACGGGCACATCGTGCCCCACTTCCTAGCATTCTTCTCGCCAATGTCCAGTCTCTTGACAACAAGGTTGATGAAATCCGAGCAAGGGTAGCATTCCAGAGAGACATCAGAGACTGTAACGTTCTTTGCTTCACGGAAACATGGCTCACTGGAGAGACGCTTTCGGATGCGGTGCAGCCAGCGTGTTTCTCCACGCATCGCGTCGACAGAAACAAACACCTTTCTGGTAAGAAGAGGGGCGGGGGTGTATGCCTTATGGCTAACGAGACGTGGTGTGATCACAGAAACATACAGGAACTCAAATCCTTCTGTTCACCTGATTTAGAATTCCTCACAATCAAATGTAGACCGCATTATCTACCAAGAGAATTCTCTTCGATTATAATCACAGCCGTATATATTCCCCCCCAAGCAGACACATCGATGGCTCTGAACGAACTTTATTTGACTCTTTGCAAACTGGAATCCATACATCCTGAGGCTGCATTCATTGTAACTGGGGATTTTAACAAGGCTAATCTGAAAACAAGACTCCCTAAAATGTATCAGCATATCGATTGCGCCACCAGGGCTGGCAAAACCTTGGATCACTGTTATTCTAACTTCCGCGACGCATATAAGGCCCTGCCCCGCCCCCCTTTCGGAAAAGCTGACCACGACTCCATTTTGCTGATCCCTGCCTCCAGACAGAAACTAAGACAAGAAGCTCCCACGCTGAGGTCTGTCCAACGCTGGTCCGACCAAGCTGATTCCACACTCCAAGACTGCTTCCATCACGTGGACTGGGACATGTTTCGTATTGCGTCAGGCAACAACATTGACGAATACGCTGATTCGGTGTGCGAGTTCATTAGAACGTGCGTTGAAGATGTCGTTCCTATAGCAACGATTAAAACATTCCCTAACCAGAAACCGTGGATTGATGGCAGCATTCGCGTGAAACTGAAAGCGCGAACCACATAATTTTGCACACCCAATTTTTCAGTTTTTGATTTGTTAAAAAAGTTTGAAATATCCAATAAATGTCGTTCCACTTCATGATTGTGTCCCACTTGTTGTTGATTCTTCACAAAAAAATACAGTTTTATATCTTTATGTTTGAAGCCTGAAATGTGGCAAAAGGTCGCAAAGTTCAAGGGGGCCGAATACTATCGCAAGGCACTGTATGTTGCTCTGTCTGTATGCTACGTCTTGCTTGTCCTATGTTGCTCTGTCTGTATGCTATGTCTTGCTTGTCCTATGTTGCTATGTCTTGCTTGTTCTATGTTGCTATTGTCTATATTGTAATTGTTTTTAATAACCTGCCCAGGGACTGCGGTTGAAAATTAGCCGGCTGGCTGAAACCGGCACTTTTACTGAAACGTTGATTAATGTGCACTGTCCCTGTAAAAATAAAAATAAACTCAAACTCAAACTCCACAGACGACGCAATCTCAAACACACTGCACACTTTTTTAATTTTTTTTATTTCACCTTTATTTAACCAGGTAGGCTAGTTGAGAACAAGTTCTCATTTGCAACTGCGACCTGGCCAAGATAAAGCTTAGCAGTGTGAACAGACAACACAGAGTTACACATGGAGTAAACAATTAACAAGTCAATAACACAGTACAAAAAAAAGGGGAGTCTATATACATTGTGTGCAAAAGGCATGAGGAGGTAGGCGAATAATTACAATTTTGCAGATTAGCACTGGAGTGATAAATGATCAGATGGTCATGTACAGGTAGAGATACTGGTGTGCAAAAGAGCAGAAAAGTAAATAAATAAAAACAGTGTGGGGATGAGGTAGGTGAAAATGGGTGGGCTATTTACCAATAGACTATGTACAGCTGCAGCGATCGGTTAGCTGCTCAGATAGCACATGTTTGAAGTTGGTGAGGGACATAAAAGTCTCCAACTTCAGGGATTTTTGCAATTCGTTCCAGTCACAGGCAGCAGAGTACTGGAACGAAAGGCGGCCAAATGAGGTGTTGGCTTTAGGGATGATCAGTGAGATACACCTGCAGGAGCGCGTGCTACGGATGGGTGTTGCCATCGTGACCAGTGAACTGAGATAAGGCGGAGCTTTACCTAGCATGGACTTGTAGATGATCTGGAGCCAGTGGGTCTGGCGACGAATATGTAGCGAGGGCCAGCCGACTAGAGCATACAAGTCGCAGTGGTGGGTGGTATAAGGTGCTTTAGTGACAAAACGGATGGCACTATGATAAACTGCATCCAGTTTGCTGAGTAGAGTGTTGGAGGCAATTTTGTAGATGACATCGCCGAAGTCGAGGATCAGTAGGATAGTCAGTTTTACTAGGGTAAGTTTGGCGGCGTGAGTGAAGGAGGCTTTGTTGCGGAATAGAAAGCCGACTCTT
Organism: Oncorhynchus masou masou; assembly: GCF_036934945.1. NCBI lineage: Eukaryota > Metazoa > Chordata > Actinopteri > Salmoniformes > Salmonidae > Oncorhynchus > Oncorhynchus masou. Next base: position 64,126,394 of record NC_088220.1, read on the forward strand.
GATTTGATTTTCGATTGGAGATGTTTGATATGAGTCTGGAAGGAGAGTTTACAGTCTAGCCAGACACCTAGGTACTTATAGGTGTCCACATATTCAAGGTCGGAACCATCCAGGGTGGTGATGCTCGTCGGGCATGCGGGTGCAGGCAGCAATCGGTTGAAAAGCATGCATTTGGTTTTACTAGCGTTTAAGAGCAGTTGGAGGCCACGGAAGGAGTGTTGTATGGCATTGAAGCTCGTTTGGAGGTTAGATAGCACAGTGTCCAAGGATGGGCCGGAAGTATATATGCCCTAACCCATCTGGACAAGAGGAATACCTATGTGAGAATGCTGTTCATCGACTACAGCTCGGCATTTAACACCATAGTACCCTCCAAACTCGTCATCAAGCTCGAGACCCTGGGCCCTGTGCAACTGGGTACTGGACTTCCTGACGGCCCACCCCCAGGTGGTGAGGGTAGGTAACAACTGTTTGTTGTTAATGTTTACATACCCTACATTATTCATCTCATATGTATACGTATATACTGTACTCTATCATCTACTGCATCCTTATGTAATACATGCATCACTAGCCACTTTAACTATGCCACTTTGTTTACATACTCATCTCATATGTATATACTGTACTCGATACCATCTACTGTATCTTGCCTATGCTGCTCTGCACCATCACTCATCCATATCTTTATGTACATATTCTTTATCCTTCTTCTTCTTTATTCTTTAACACTGTGTATAAGATATTAGTTTTGGAATTGTTAGTTAGATTACTTGTTGGTTATTACTGCATTGTCGGAACTGGAAGCACAAGCATTTCGCTACACTCGCATTAACATCTGCTAACCATGTGTATGTGACAAATAAAGTTCGATTTTTTGATTTGATTTGATTTGAAACAGAGAGAGAACATGAGAGAGAAGAAGAGAGAGACGATGACACAAGTGACAGCAGCGTTTTTAAAGTTGAGGAATCAGATGCTCCAAAAACATAAGCCAGGCACCATATGGAGCATGTAGGGAATAAAGGGGAGGATTTGTGGGAGAGTGTGAGTATGAATAAAGGAAAGGCTGTTAGTTATTAAGATGGAATTTAAAGGTGCAGTGAGGCAGAAACAGAGGCGGGCAGGCTGAGCCAACCACAGCTGTTTAATACCTGCAATTGAATTAACACACTCTAATGGAAGTCTTTTAGATGGTAGTTATTTTTGCATTATTATATTCACATTATATTGACTGCCTCATTGTCCCCGGTAGAGGTTTTAGCTCCACACCTAGCTTCCCACTGCTGACTGGGTAATGGAGTGTGTGAGTGCAGTGGCAACACTCAACTAGCCCAATGCTCTAGGATGAAGCCAGGCTATCAGCCACAAACTACATTCATTTTTCATGACAGCATGAAGCTAAATGATTCAAACGCATTGCGTTACCTGTGGCGGTATCACACTGCAACCGGCCAATCGAAACGAATGGCTTGACCAAGCCCATATAAATCATCTACTGTGTAGATATATGTACTTCATAAATTTCCTGAAAAGTGATACAGGGAATGTCCTTTAATTCTCATATCGTGTGATCACTGTGAGCACAGATAGTTGGGTTTCAGTGTTGGGAGTGAGTTGATGACATAGAAGTAGTTTGTTCCCTGTGCAGAGTCATATTGTAGGGTCTGAGGCATGATGGGGACAGGGGCATGGTGGACATAGAAATAAATCAGTTTACCAGCAAATTGCCAAGATTAGAGGTTCCGATATGTAGATGTAGGGTTGTTGGCCATTCACTAGCACTGAGCTTGTTTCTGGCCCATAGACCAGTCAGCTTGAATACTAAGCATAATGTGACTGCCTGTGAGCAATTTACTCTATGAATAAGCAATGTCCCCACTAACATGAATTATTTCCCAGGCACCTCCACCAGCATAGCCTATGTTACATACCACACACATTTATGCCCAGCCTGGATCCCTGATTGGTTACTGAGTTGTTACTTGGTTACCGAGCGGTAAAAAGAGCAATTTGTGTTAGCGAGTGTTCCGTGAACCATTACACAACCTGTACACAATCACTTCCATCCATTCCTCCCTATAGAATGGAGAGACTTCTAAAGGTGCTATGTTCTAGCATCCTCCACCTACACAACACCTGAAGCAAGTGCCTTCCAGTCATACATAGAGAGTTGGGCCAATACGGTTTTCTCCTCCATAGATGTTTCTAAGTGATAAATGACGCTTCTGTGTTGTGCTTTTTATTTCTGATAGTATTCTAAACCTATGAAGATGTCCAGTGAAAACAGATATGCAATTTTGTTGACACCACAGTACCAACACCGCAATACCAACACCACAGTCCCAACACCACAGTACCAACACCGCAATACCAACACCACAGTACCAACACCACAGTACCAACACCACAGTACCAACACCACAGTACCAACACTACAGTACCAACTTGGATACACATTATTCCGAATGCAAGTTTCTTCACTGACATTTTCAACCTCTCCCTGACTGAGTCTGTAATGCCTACATGTTTCAAGCAGGCCACCACAGTCCCTGTGCCCAAGGAAGTGAAGGTAACCTGCCTAAATGATTACCGCCCGTAGCGCTCACATCGGTAGCCATGAAGTGCTTTGAAAGGCTGGTCATGGCTCACATCAACAGCATCCTCCCAGATACCCTAGACCCACTCCAATTTGCATACCACTCCAATTTGCATATCGCCCCAACAGATCTACAGATGACACTATCTCAATTTCACTCCACACTGCCCTTTCCCACCTGGACAAAAGGAACACCTATGTGAGAATGCTGTTTATTGACTACAGTTCAGCGTTCAACACCACAGTACCCACAAAGCTCATCACTAAGCTAAGGACTCTGGGACTAAACACCTCCCTCTGCAACTGGATCCTGGACTTCCTGACGTGCTGCCCCCAGGTGATAAGTGTAGACAACAACACGCCTGCCACGCTGATCCTCAACACAGGGGCCCCTCAGAGGTGTGTACTTAGTCCCCTCCTGTACTTACTGTTCACCCACGACTGCGTGGCCAACCCAACCCCATCATTAGGTTTGCTGACGGCACAACAGTGGAAGGCCTGATCACCGACAATGACGAGACAGCCTATAGGGAGGAAGTCAGAGACCTGGCAGTGTGGTGCCAGGACAACAGCCCCTCCCTCCATGTGAGCAAGACAAAGGAGCTGATTGTGGATTACAGGAAAAGGCGGCCCAAACAACAACGGGCCTGTAGTGGAGCGGGTCGAGAGTTTCAAGTTCCTTGGTGTCCACCTCACCAACAAACTATCATTTAATTATTTTTTTTATTTATTTTACCTTTATTTAACCAGGCAAGTCAGTTAAGAACACATTCTTATTTTCAATGACGGCCTAGGAACAGTGGGTTAACTGCCTGTTCAGGGGCAGAACGACAGATATGTACCTTGTCAGCTCGGGGGTTTGAACTCGCAACCTTCCGGTTACTAGTCCAACGCTCTAACCACTAGGCTACCCTGCCGCCCCACGGTCCAAACACACTAAGACAGTTGTGAAGAGGGCATGACAAAACCTTTTCCCCTTCAGGAGACTAAAAATATTTGACATGGGCGCCTAGTTCATGAATACATTTTCAAGTTCATAAGCCATAAGCCAAAAGACTGCTGAACAATTAATCAAATGGCCACTGGGCTATTTACATTGACCCCCCCCCCCCTCCCCCCATTTGATTTGTACACTGCTGCCTCTCGCTGTTTATTATCGATGCATGGTCACTTCATCCCTACCTACATGTACAAATGACCTTAACTAACCTGTACCCCCGCACACTGACTCGGTACCAGTACCTCCTGTATATAGCATCATTATTGTTATGTTATTGTGTTACTTTTTATTTTATTTTTTACTTTATTTTATTTGGTAAATATTTTCTCAACTTTCTTGAACTGCACTGTTGGTTAAGGGCTTGTAAGTAAGCATTTCACAGTAAGGTCTACACGGCACGTGACAAATAAAGTTTGATTTGATTTAATCAATAAAAACATCTGTTCAATTCACTGCTCTGTCTTGCTTATTTACAGTGGGTCATTTCACAGGAATGCGTCAGAACTGTCGGGTCATTTCACAGGGAAGCGTCAGAACTTTCGAGTCATTTCACAGGGAAGTGTCAGAACTGTCGGGTCATTTCACAGGGAAGCGTCAGAACTGTCGGGTCATTTCACAGGGAAGCGTCAGAACTGTCGGGTCATTTCACAGGGAAGCGTCAGAACTGTCGGGTCATTTCACAGGGAAGCGTCAGAACTGTCGGGTCATTTCACAGGGAAGCGTCAGAACTGTCGGGTCATTTCACAGGGAAGCGTCAGAACTGTCGGGTCATTTCACAGGGAAGTGTCAGAACTGTCGGGTCATTTCACAGGGAAGTGTCAGAACTGTCGGGTCATTTCACAGGGAAGTGTCAGAACTGTCGGGTCATTTCACAGGGAAGTGTCAGAACTGTCGGGTCATTTCACAGGGAAGTGTCAGAACTGTCGGGTCATTTCACAGGGAAGCGTCAGAACTGTCGGGTCATTTCACAGGGAAGTGTCAAAACTGTCGGGTCATTTCACAGGGAAGTGTCAGAACTGTCGGGTCATTTCACAGGGAAGTGTCAGAACTGTCGGGTCATTTCACAGGGAAGTGTCAGAACTGTCGGGTCATTTCACAGGGAAGTGTCAGAACTGTCGGGTCATTTCACAGGGAACTGCTCTCGTATTGGTACATCACCAACAGGAGAATAAAGGTGCTAACATAGCAGCCGTTCTAAAACTTGGCCCAACTCTCTCCATATATATCTCTGGTGCTTCCTTTTGATCATCACAATCCCTTGTGTCTCTCTCGTCAATTAAACCCAGTCCATCTAACATTTAACTATTTGTGTTAAGTGGAGATGAAAGTACTTGACTAACACTGGACATCCTGGTCTCTCCTCTATCTGAATGAAAGTCTTTGACTAACACTGGACATCCTGGTCTCTCCTCTATCTGAATGAAAGTCTTTGACTAACACTGGACATCCTGGTCTCTCCTCTATCTGAATGAAAGTCTTTGACTAACACTGGACATCCTGGTCTCTCCTCTATCTGAATGAAAGTCTTTGACTAACACTGGACATCCTGGTCTCTCCTCTATCTGAATGAACGGTCAGTAAAAGCTTTTCAGATGAATGATCTAGATGCGTGTGTCTCTCACCACCAATCAGGTCAAGGGATTTAAGCCACAAATCCTTGAGCTGAAATAGTCCATTTTCCACCTTGCTTCATCCCTTTCTACCCATGTTTTATTTTACCTTTATTTAACTAGGCAAGTCAGTTAAGAACAAATTCTTATTTTCAATGACGGCCTAGGAACAGTGGGTTAACTGCCTGTTCACGGGCAGAACGACAGATTTGTACCTTGTCAGCTCGGGGGTTTGAACTTGCAACTTTCCGGTTACTAGTCAAACGCTCTAACCACTATGCTACCCTGCCGCCCCAAATGTCTTCCCTACCTACCCATGTCTTCCCTACCTTAAAGGACCTGGCTGCTTGCTGCTTTAATAGATGCATGCTTACAGCAGCTGTCTTGCATACAAACCATTTATGCACCCTAGATTTTACAGATCAATTATTCAGTGCAGGTGAGTTTGGTTCTCTGAGCATGACCTGTTTTTGAAGACATACACAATCGTATGCACACACTAGTATGCACGCACTCATGCACGTGCGAGCGGTCTAAGGCAATGCATCTCAGTGCTAGAGGCATCACTACAAGCCCTGGTTCGATCCCGGGCTTTATCACAACCGGCTGTGATTGGGTGTCCCGTAGGGCGGTGCACAATTCGCCAGCGTCGTCTGGGTTAGGGAAGTGTTTGGCCGGGGAAGGCCGTCATTGTAAAATAACAATTTGTCTTAAGTGACTTGCCCGATTAAATAAAGGTTAAATAAATAAAAATACTGCACAACCCACACACACACAGAGCAAGCCAGAGCCATGTCAACAGTAGATTCAACCAGAAATCTGAAATCAAGCAGAAAAGTGAGGTGTAAACAATTGCTCATTAGGGGAAGAGAGTGGTCTGACAAAGAGGAGCAGGGCAGAGTCATTACTGGTAGAGGAGTGATCTGAGCTGACACAGAACCTAGAGGGAGGTGGCCCTGACCCTGCAGCTATAAGACAAGACCTACCTGAACAGCATGCACACATACACAGAACACACACACACACACACACACACACACACACACACACACAGACGTGCACTCTCTCACCAACCATCAGAGTGCACATAACTATATATACTGTAAGTCCACTGCAATAACAGAAAAATGAGCTCTGAGAGAGCCTTCCCCACAAAAACAACTTTTATGCATAGACATGAATATAGTTGTTTGCAATTACTTACAACAAACATTATCCTGATTAGTCTGTGTTTAGGGAAAATAGTATACATCTATACATACTTAGCTGTATCTGTGTGTGTGTGCATGTACATGTTCGTGTGAATATGGGAGGACATGGAGTACAGTGAAGAGAGGACATGAGGGAGGGAATGGAAAAGGAGGGGGTAGGGAGGGGAGAGAGAGAGAGAGAGAGGGGGGTGGGGGTAAGAGACCTTGATCTTAAGAGAGTAATCTTTTCATTAACTGCACTTTTTCAGACCCTCAGAGCTTCACCATTGATCCTGCTGTAATGTCAATTCATTAGCAACACTGGGCCTCAACATGCCTTATCGTGCTGACCCTCTCAACTCACACTCTCCCTGTACTACTCCACTTCTGCTGGAATAGGGGAAAATAATTCAACCACTTTCCTATGCCATGCACCATTGTGCAACATCCTCCACGCCTTATCAATCCATTTCTCTGCATGCATCTTCCATTTTTAGTTTCTGCTTTTTTTTGTTGTCTTCGTTCAATCTGACTTGGGTCTCATATTGCTTTGGCTCTCAAATGACGAGTGATGATCTTCTCATTCTCCCTGTTCTCCTACGCACATTAGAGTGGCTGTCCTTCAGTGCTGTTCTCCTCAGCACATTAGAGTGGCTGTCCTTCAGTGTCTGTTCTGCTCAGCACATTAGAGTGGCTGTCCTTCAGTGTCTGTTCTCCTCAGCACATTAGAGTGGCTGTCCTTCAGTGTCTGTTCTCCTCAGCACATTAGAGTGGCTGTCCTTCAGTGTCTGTTCTCCTCAGCACATTCGAGTGGCTGTCCTTCAGTGTCTCTTCTCCTCAGCACATTAGAGTGGCTGTCCTTCAGTGTCTGTTCTCCTCTCTCTCTCCTCTCAGACTGCTCTACCTCCATTTTAGCCCATCATCTCCCCCTGTCTTTTGTGGGTGGGTAGTCAGTGTCTGCACACGCTCTTCTGGGACTACCCCCCTGACTGCTGTTCCTGCCAGTTCAGTGTTTAACACAAATATGTTGCACTCATCTTCACTTCCAAACCTGTTTTTGGGAGAATTGTCAGCATGTGTAGGCAGCTGCCTATGTGCAAAATGTTGATTGTGTCTCTCTCTCTCTCTTTCTCCCATTCATTGAACTCCACCTCCCCTCTCTCTCTCTCCCCCTCCCTCCCCTCACGTGTCACTTCCCCCTTGCTGTTCACTCTGTTTTTGTTTTGCAGTTCTGCAACGCAGGAGGCTTCACTGGATAAAACCCAGTCCCTGCCCAGTGGTGATTAAAGAGGGCCCAGTCTGGCTGCTTGAGATAGTACAGCAGCTTATGGGATTCACTGAGTCACTGGGAGAAACACTACACCACTACTACACTCACATCAAAGTCCTCCCCATCATCAAACCTTCAAAAAGCTTGATCCAACAATTACTTTCTTATTCTTACTACTTAGAGCAAGACTCCCAATTTTTTATCCAAAAATAGGGATTTGAGGATCATGACAAATCACGCAATCTTTTCCTTAGACATGCTTCTGAACGTTTCATCATTGCACCATTGAGAAGGGCGTCTTTGCTTCATTTAATTGCCATTTGAAGTTTTCTGCAGTATTTTGCCTCCCTTCTCTCCCATTGTAAACCTGAGGCCTCTCGAGGCAGGCGGACAGTGAGGAGAACCACTCGGCTCCTCTTCCTCCTCGTTCAGCATGCATTCTCTTAATTTGTGAGTGCTCCCAATCCTCTCTCAACTTATGACGCTGTGCGCCCGCCTCGGTCCAGACGCTCTGGGGATATGTGGTTATGTTTTCCACAGTGATGGTGAGGGATTCATTTCACTGCTTGTAATGACTTAGTCCCTTGAACTGTCTGACACCAAGGCATGAGACACCCTGAAAACCCACCAGGCAACCTTGCACTGATAAAGATGAGTCCTCGTAAAAAAGAATGAACAGAGGAGGCTATTCTGTTCATGAGGCAAGAGGACGAAACAGATTCCCCCGTTTCACTCTGCTCGTCTCCTTGATGACGGATAATGAGAAGGAGAGCCAAGGACTTAGTGGCGGAGAGAGACAGACGGGCTTGTTTACACTAAAAAGTATGAGTAACAGAGAGAAAAATAAGTTGAAATGGGGAATGTGAAAGCACCAGCAGAGAGCAGAGAGGCTGAGGGGAAGGAGTTGAAGATAATGACCTGCATTTTCTGTCTGTCATGTAAGACTTCACACAAGACTGACTTAGCCTCATAAAGCGCTTTGCATATCTCCCCATTGGGGCTATTATCTTATCTTCATACCTCTGTGGTCTTCCACCACCAACCACCCCTCTGCCCCCTCTCTCTTTCCCTCTATACCTCTCTCCATCCCTGCCTCTCCCCTCTCTCCTCACCACCCCTGCACTCGCTCTAGGCAGTTCTCCCATGGGGGATAGGCTCAGCATCCTCAGCCCTGTTCACCTCGGGTACAGAGACTGCAAAGCCCAAACTCAAACACGGCAAGTTTGCCGAAATTATTCTTTTCTGATGGGCTTTTGTGCACTTGGCTCGGTGCTCCAGTTGACGGCACACCCCTCCACTCTCACCGGAACTAGAGCAGGACTATAGGATGAGGACAGTGAATTCTCCTCTGGAGAGAGACATGTTGTGCAGAATAGGAGATGAAGATCACTCGTTAATACCAGTATGACACCAATGTTCTGTCATTAGCTTATGTAATACGTCTAGTCAACAAAGGTGTAGAATACAGAGGACTGTTTCTCTACTCTTCTAATAGTAATGATATACATTTTACCAGGGAAGTTGACTGAGAACACATTCTCATTTACAGCAATGACCTGGGGAGTAGTTACAGCACCCTACTTTACATTTTAGGCATTTAGAAGACACTCTTATCCAGAGTGACTTACAGGATACATTTGGGTTAAGTGCCTTGCTCAAGGGCACATCAACAGGTTTGTCAACTAGTCGGCTCGGGGATTCAAACCTGCGACCTTTCGGGAACTGGCCCAACGCTCTAACCGCTAGGCTACCTGCCACACCTACATGATAGGAATGGGAAGATTATAGGAATGGGGAAATACAATGTAGGCTTGCCTGAAGTGATAACAGAAATGTGATTCATGTATGAGCTAGTCTTGGGGTTAGAGAGAGAGGAGAAGTAGTATATATATCACAGCTAATTAGAGGTGGAACAGGATGGACATTTCATGGTATGATAATAAAATATCTAAAAACAAATCTGTATATTATTGTATATTATTGGCTTGTAGTATTTTGTATAAAGATTCTCAGAATATTATGGTTCCTAACTAGAGAGCCAGGAAGTTTGAAGCTCGGGGAAGGATAATGTTCTGACTGATACAGTATGTGAGCCTCGCTGCGTTTGTTTGATTTCCCATGTTTCCCATTCATTTTTACAATACAATTTCCATGCATGCCCTGTGACATTGTCATGCAGTCATTACCATACCACTGTATAGCCTTTGGTTAAGGATATGACTATCTCACAGTCTTTATCGGTACATCGTTCCACCTTTCTGAGCTAACCTGATGATAAAATACATCATTTTCATCATTCCTATAACCTTCTTCAATATAACATTAACACACATGCTAAGCCTGCAGGCAGGCAGCCACGCACGCACACACATGCCCCTACATTACACATGTACAGAAGCAGAATCTGAAGGAAAAAAATTGAATAAAAGACTTCAAATCAATGTTTTCATTGGCTCATTAGGTAAGGCAATGATTGTGAAGCTTGGCTTGTTCGTTCATTACTGAGACTGACATAGATTTGTGTGATTGAGCGAGCAAGTAGTAGTGAGTGAGTGAGTGAGTGAAAGAGAGAGAGAATCCTGTTGTTCAGTACTCGGCTATTGTTAGCCTGAGGCTGCCCAGTCTCTCCTTAACGGCAGTGACAGACAGGCACGGTGTTTGAAAGTGTAATTCTAAGGAGAGATAATGCACTGCACCCTGTACTTAGAGCCAAGGAGAAAATGAACCTTTTTTCTCCCACAGAGACTAATGACACTGGAGGAGTGAGAGAAATAAAGATGGAGGGAACAAATGTGCAGCAAACGCTTTTCACTGGAGATGAAGAACGTCCTGTTAAGTGTAGCTGATTTTTCTTCTCTCTCTCCCTCTCTCTGTCTCTCTCTCTCCCTCTCTCTCTTTGATATGTATTTTTTTCTGGTACTCTGACGGGAATTTGTTCAGTGGATTGCTCCAGTTAGAAGTGACAAAACAGAAATTGGAAGCATATTTTTCCTACAGAAATAACTGGTGTGAGGCCGTGGTGTGTCAGAGATATTTGGTTGGTTGATGTGTTGAGCGATGGAACAACACGCTACGTTAAGATTACTACAGCTATTTCAGATGTGATGGTTCACCTAGCCCATGGAGATTACTACAGCTATTTCAGATGTGATGGTTCACCTAGCCCATGGAGATTACTACAGCTATTTCAGATGTGATGGTTCACCTAGCCCATGGAGATTACTACAGCTATTTCAGATGTAATGGTTCACCTAGCCCATGGAGATCACTACAGCTATTTCAGATGTGATGGTTCACCTAGCCCATGGAGATTACTACAGCTATTTCAGATGTGATGGTTCACCTAGCCTATAGAGATTACTACAGCTATTTCAGATGTAATGGTCCACCTAGCCCATGGAGATTACTACAGCTATTTCAGATGTGATGGTCCACCTAGCCCATGGAGATTACTACAGCTATTTCAGATGTGATGTTTCACCTAGCCCATGGAGATTACTACAGCTATTTCAGATGTGATGGTTCACCTAGCCCATGGAGATTACTACAGCTATTTCAGATGTGATGGTTCACCTAGCCCATGGAGATTACTACAGCTATTTCAGATGTGAAGGTTCACCTAGCCCATGGAGATTACTACAGCTATTTCAGATGTGATGGTTCACCTAGCCCATGGAGATTACTACAGCTATTTCAGATGTGATGGTTCACCTAGCCCATGGAGATTACTACAGCTATTTCAGATGTGATGGTTCACCTAGCCCATGGAGATTACTACAGCTATTTCAGATGTGATGGTTCACCTAGCCCATGGAGATTACTACAGCTATTTCAGATGTGATGGTTCACCTAGCCCATGGAGATTACTACAGCTATTTCAGATGTGAAGGTTCACCTTGCCCATGGAGATTACTACAGCTATTTCAGATGTGATGGTTCACCTAGCCCATGGAGATTACTACAGCTATTTCAGATGTGAAGGTTCACCTAGCCCATAGATATTACTACAGCTACAGCCCATGGAGATGGGGAATGATGGCTATGATGAGCCTAAAGTTGTATCCCAAATAGCACCTTATTCCCTATATAGTGCACTACTTTTGACCAGGGTCATTATTAATGCCATAGAGGATAGCAAGGTGCCATTTGGGACCCTAAAACCAATAAGAACATTCCCTTTTAAAAGTAACTGGAACTCTATGGCCCCACAGCAACACTGCTTGTACTATATGTTCTGATCACAGATCATGGATTCACTAGAAATAATTCTCTGATCTCAGATATCTTCAATCCATCAACACGTCTATAAACATGTTGCATTTTCACTGAAATATGCTCTCTGTGAAGCTGCCGATAATACAACCTTTTCTGTTGCAGTCAAATATGTTGTAAATAAGCTCCACGTTAGTGATCTGAGGACTCCAGCAAGGCTCATTCACAAAATGCAGTGTTATCACAGCTCCACAATATCTGGACACCCACTCTCTTTACACTCCACATGTCATATAAATGTGTGGTGAAAGGTAGAAGTGGACGCACACCCATAGCATTTTTACAGACCATCTGACTAACTGAGAGAGAACTATTCAAATGTACTTTAACGTTGCTCCCAAAAATGTAATGGCTCCACAGTAGCAACCAAAGTTTTGGCACACAGTGCCTTCCTTCTTCAGCATTACATGGTAAATGTGTCAGGATTTGGCCAGGGTTGTTCCGGGTTTTGGTCACTAGATGCCTCCATTGTGCTTTTTGACCTTATGTTTTTTCCCTTGTTCCCCATTATTATTTGCACCTGTGCCTCGTTTCCCCTGATTGTATTTAAACCCTTAGTTTCCCTCAGTTCTGTGCTCTGTGTTTGTATGTTAGCACCCAGCCCTAGTGTTCTGTGTATTCTTGTCGATTCCGGTGGATGCTCTTGTGGAATTCTGTTTTTGAGTATCTCTTGAGGCTTTTTTGTGCTATTCCTACCACCTTTTGGATTTGAAATTTTTTGTATTGAAGGACTTCTCCTTTTTACTTTATTAAATACACCGTCTTAAGTACTGCTGTGTCTGCCTCATCTTATGGGTTCTGCTGACTATTCGTGGCTCAGTTGGTTAAGTGACTGTTTCTCACTCCGGAGACCCAGGTTCGTAACCGGGTCCTGACAAAATGCTTGATCTAGGTTATGTAGGAATACTTCTACATAAAGTGGTTCAAGCATTTAACATGCAACCCCGAAGAAGGCACTGGGTGTTGCAACATTTGTTGCTATACCCATTAAATGTTTGGGATTATAATTACTGTGTACAACTTTATTTATTTTTACTGCCAAAGACACAACAGAGAAACCCACACACTCTTCACTCGCTATGCCACTCCACACACACACACACGCAAGCACACACCACACACACACACACACAACTTCTGTTACTGGGCCTCTCTCTGTAATTACTTATTCATGTCTCTAATCTTTCACCAGATAGATCTGCACTGTTGAATCTTATCAAAGGGAATCAACACAATCAGCAACTCTGATACTCTAGATGAGAGACAGTGAGTCGGATGGCTCCTGATTCCATTGTTTTTATCTTACGGAACAATCTTTTCTAGTCTAATTTGAGGAATTGGCCTGTCTGGTCTAAGACAGAGTGTGAATTACCAGTGGCTATGCCCTACTCTGTCATAAAGTTATTGGTTTCATCCAATATACTTTTGAGGGATATTAATAGAAAGTGCTAGTCACTTCACTTGACTCACACACACTCACATAAACACACATGTGCATGTTGACGTGTTTAACTATACTTGTGGAGACCAGAAGTGCTCTTTAGTGTGTGAGGTGACTAGTCCTGTTCTCTTCACTGTGTGAGGTGACTAGTCCTGTTCTCTTCAGTATGTGAGGTGACTAGTCCTGTTCTCTTCTGTGTGTGAGGTGACTAGTCCTGTTCTCTGCAGTGTGTGAGGTGACTAGTCCTGTTCTCTGCAGTGTGTGAGGTGACTAGTCCTGTTCTCTGCAGTGTGTGAGGTGACTAGTCCTGTTCTCTGCAGTGTGTGAGGTGACTAGTCCTGTTCTCTGTAGTGTGTGAGGTGACTAGTCCTGTTCTCTGCAGTGTGTGAGGTGACTAGTCCTGTTCTCTGTAGTTTGTGAGGTGACTAGTCCTGTTCTCTGCAGTGTGTGAGGTGACTAGTCCTGTTCTCTGTAGTGTGTGAGGTGACTAGTCCTGTTCTCTGCAGTGTGTGAGGTGACTAGTCCTGTTCTCTGCAGTGTGTGAGGTGACTAGTCCTGTTCTCTGCAGTGTGTGAGGTGACTAGTCCTGTTCTCTGTAGTGTGTGAGGTGACTAGTCCTGTTCTCTGCAGTGTGTGAGGTGACTAGTCCTGTTCTCTGCAGTGTGTGAGGTGACTAGTCCTGTTCTCTTCAGTGTGTGAGGTGACTAGTCCTGTTCTCTGTAGTGTGTGAGGTGACTAGTCCTGTTCTCTGCAGTGTGTGAGGTGACTAGTCCTGTTCTCTGCAGTGTGTGAGGTGACTAGTCCTGTTCTCTGCAGTGTGTGAGGTGACTAGTCCTGTTCTCTTCAGTGTGTGAGGTGACTAGTCCTGTTCTCTGCAGTGTGTGAGGTGACTAGTCCTGTTCTCTTCAGTGTGTGAGGTGACTAGTCCTGTTCTCTTCAGTGTGTGAGGTGACTAGTCCTGTTCTCTGCAGTGTGTGAGGTGACTAGTCCTGTTCTATGCAGTGTGTGAGGTGACTAGTCCTATTCTCTGCAGTGTGTGAGGTGACTAGTCCTGTTCTCTGCAGTGTGTGAGGTGACTAGTCCTGTTCTCTGCAGTGTGTAAGGTGACTAGTCCTATTCTCTGCAGTGTGTGAGGTGACTAGTCCTGTTCTCTGCAGTGTGTGAGGTGACTAGTCCTGTTCTCTGTAGTGTGTGAGGTGACTAGTCCTGTTCTCTGCAGTGTGTGAGGTGACTAGTCCTGTTCTCTGCAGTGTGTGAGGTGACTAGTCCTGTTCTCTGCAGTGTGTGAGGTGACTAGTCCTGTTCTCTGCAGTGTGTGAGGTGGCTAGTCCTGTTCTCTGCAGTGTGTGAGGTGACTAGTCCTATTCTCTGCAGTGTGTGAGGTGACTAGTCCTGTTCTCTGCAGTGTGTGAGGTGACTAGTCCTGTTCTCTGCAGTGTGTGAGGAGACTAGTCCTGTTCTCTGCAGTGTGTGAGGTGACTAGTCCTGTTCTCTTCAGTGTGTGAGGTGACTAGTCCTGTTCTCTGCAGTGTGTGAGGTGACTAGTCCTGTTCTCTGTAGTGTGTGAGGTGACTAGTCCTGTTCTCTGCAGTGTGTGAGGTGACTAGTCCTGTTCTCTGCAGTGTGTGAGGTGACTAGTCCTGTTCTCTTCAGTGTGTGAGGTGACTAGTCCTGTTCTCTGTAGTGTGTGAGGTGACTAGTCCTGTTCTCTGTAGTGTGTGAGGTGACTAGTCCTGTTCTCTGCAGAGTGTGAGGTGACTAGTCCCGTTCTCTGTAGTGTGTGAGGTGACTAGTCCTGTTCTCTGCAGAGTGTGAGGTGACTAGTCCTGTTCTCTTCAGTGTGTGACTAGTCCTTCAGTGTGTGAGGTGACTAGTCCTGTTCTCTGCAGTGTGTGAGGTGACTAGTCCTGTTCTCTTCAGTGTGTGAGGTGACTAGTCCTGTTCTCCTCAGTGTGTGAGGTGACTAGTCCTGTTCTCTGCAGTGTGTGAGGTGACTAGTCCTGTTCTCTGCAGTGTGTGAGGTGACTAGTCCTGTTCTCTGCAGTGTGTGAGGTGACTAGTCCTGTTCTCTTCAGTGTGTGAGGTGACTAGTCCTGTTCTCTGCAGTGTGTGAGGTGACTAGTCCTGTTCTCTGCAGTGTGTGAGGTGACTAGTCCTATTCTCTGCAGTGTGTGAGGTGACTAGTCCTGTTCTCTGCAGTGTGTGAGGTGACTAGTCCTGTTCTCTGCAGTGTGTAAGGTGACTAGTCCTATTCTCTGCAGTGTGTGAGGTGACTAGTCCTGTTCTCTGCAGTGTGTGAGGTGACTAGTCCTATTCTCTGCAGTGTGTGAGGTGACTAGTCCTGTTCTCTGCAGTGTGTGAGGTGACTAGTCCTGTTCTCTGCAGTGTGTGAGGAGACTAGTCCTGTTCTCTGCAGTGTGTGAGGTGACTAGTCCTGTTCTCTTCAGTGTGTGAGGTGACTAGTCCTGTTCTCTGCAGTGTGTGAGGTGACTAGTCCTGTTCTCTGTAGTGTGTGAGGTGACTAGTCCTGTTCTCTGCAGTGTGTGAGGTGACTAGTCCTGTTCTCTGCAGTGTGTGAGGTGACTAGTCCTGTTCTTTTCAGTGTGTGAGGTGACTAGTCCTGTTCTCTGTAGTGTGTGAGGTGACTAGTCCTGTTCTCTGTAGTGTGTGAGGTGACTAGTCCTGTTCTCTGCAGAGTGTGAGGTGACTAGTCCTGTTCTCTGTAGTGTGTGAGGTGACTAGTCCTGTTCTCTGCAGAGTGTGAGGTGACTAGTCCTGTTCTCTTCAGTGTGTGAGGTGACTAGTCCTGTTTTCTGCAGTGTGTGAGGTGACTAGTCCTGTTCTCTGTAGTGTAGTTCCTGTGAGTTGACTAGTGCAGTGTGTGAGGTGACTAGTCCTGTTCTCTGCAGTGTGTGAGGTGACTAGTCCTGTTCTCTGCAGTGTGTGAGGTGACTAGTCCTGTTCTCTTCCGTGTGTGAGGTGACTAGTCCTGTTCTCTGCAGTGTGTGAGGTGACTAGTCCTGTTCTCTGCAGTGTGTGAGGTGACTAGTCCTGTTCTCTGCAGTGTGTGAGGAGACTAGTCCTGTTCTCTGCAGTGTGTGAGGTGACTAGTCCTGTTCTCTTCAGTGTGTGAGGTGACTAGTCCTGTTCTCTGCAGTGTGTGAGGTGACTAGTCCTGTTCTCTGTAGTGTGTGAGGTGACTAGTCCTGTTCTCTGCAGTGTGTGAGGTGACTAGTCCTGTTCTCTGCAGTGTGTGAGGTGACTAGTCCTGTTCTTTTCAGTGTGTGAGGTGACTAGTCCTGTTCTCTGTAGTGTGTGAGGTGACTAGTCCTGTTCTCTGTAGTGTGTGAGGTGACTAGTCCTGTTCTCTGCAGAGTGTGAGGTGACTAGTCCTGTTCTCTGTAGTGTGTGAGGTGACTCGTCCTGTTCTCTGTAGTGTGTGAGTTGACTAGTCCTGTTCTCTGTAGTGTGTGAGGTGACTAGTCCTGTTCTCTGCAGTGTGTGAGGTGACTAGTCCTGTTCTCTGCAGTGTGTGAGGTGACTAGTCCTGTTCTCTTCAGTGTGTGAGGTGACTAGTCCTGTTCTCTGTAGTGTGTGAGGTGACTCGTCCTGTTCTCTGTAGTGTGTGAGGTGACTAGTCCTGTTCTCTGCAGTGTGTAAGGTGACTAGTCCTATTCTCTGCAGTGTGTGAGGTGACTAGTCCTGTTCTCTGCAGTGTGTGAGGTGACTAGTCCTATTCTCTGCAGTGTGTGAGGTGACTAGTCCTGTTCTCTGCAGTGTGTGAGGTGACTAGTCCTGTTCTCTGCAGTGTGTGAGGAGACTAGTCCTGTTCTCTTCAGTGTGTGAGGTGACTAGTCCTGTTCTCTGCAGTGTGTGAGGTGACTAGTCCTGTTCTCTGCAGTGTGTGAGGTGACTAGTCCTGTTCTCTGTAGTGTGTGAGGTGACTAGTCCTGTTCTCTGCAGTGTGTGAGGTGACTAGTCCTGTTCTCTGCAGTGTGTGAGGTGACTAGTCCTGTTCTTTTCAGTGTGTGAGGTGACTAGTCCTGTTCTCTGTAGTGTGTGAGGTGACTAGTCCTGTTCTCTGTAGTGTGTGAGGTGACTAGTCCTGTTCTCTGCAGAGTGTGAGGTGACTAGTCCTGTTCTCTGTAGTGTGTGAGGTGACTAGTCCTGTTCTCTGCAGAGTGTGAGGTGACTAGTCCTGTTCTCTTCAGTGTGTGAGGTGACTAGTCCTGTTTTCTGCAGTGTGTGAGGTGACTAGTCCTGTTCTCTGTAGTGTGTGAGTTGACTAGTGCAGTGTGTGAGGTGACTAGTCCTGTTCTCTGCAGTGTGTGAGGTGACTAGTCCTGTTCTCTGCAGTGTGTGAGGAGACTAGTCCTGTTCTCTGCAGTGTGTGAGGTGACTAGTCCTGTTCTCTTCAGTGTGTGAGGTGACTAGTCCTGTTCTTTGCAGTGTGTGAGGTGACTAGTCCTGTTCTCTGTAGTGTGTGAGGTGACTAGTCCTGTTCTCTGCAGTGTGTGAGGTGACTAGTCCTGTTCTCTGCAGTGTGTGAGGTGACTAGTCCTGTTCTTTTCAGTGTGTGAGGTGACTAGTCCTGTTCTCTGTAGTGTGTGAGGTGACTAGTCCTGTTCTCTGCAGTGTGTGAGGTGACTAGTCCTGTTCTCTGCAGTGTGTGAGGTGACTAGTCCTGTTCTCTGTAGTGTGTGAGGTGACTAGTCCTGTTCTCTGTAGTGTGTGAGTTGACTAGTCCTGTTCTCTGTAGTGTGTGAGGTGACTAGTCCTGTTCTCTGTAGTGTGTGAGGTGACTAGTCCTGTTCTCTGCAGAGTGTGAGGTGACTAGTCCTGTTCTCTTCAGTGTGTGAGGTGACTAGTCCTGTTCTCTGCTGTGTGTGAGGTGACTAGTCCTGTTCTCTTCAGTGTGTGAGGTGACTAGTCCTGTTCTCTGCAGTGTGTGAGGTGACTAGTCCTGTTCTCTGTAGTGTGTGAGGTGACTAGTCCTGTTCTCTTCAGTGTGTGAGGTGACTAGTCCTGTTCTCTTCAGTGTGTGAGGTGACTAGTCCTGTTCTCTTCAGTGTGTGAGGTGACTAGTCCTGTTCTCTTCAGTGTGTGAGGTGACAAGTCCTGTTCTCTTCAGTGTGTGAGGTGACTAGTCCTGTTCTCTGCAGTGTGTGAGGTGACTAGTCCTGTTCTCTGCAGTGTGTGAGATGACTAGTCCAGTTCTCTTCTGTGTGTGAGGTGACTAGTCCTGTTCTCTTCAGTGTGTGAGGTGACTAGTCCTGTTCTCTTCAGTGTGTGAGGTGACTAGTCGTGTTCTCTGCTGTGTGTGAGGTGACTAGTCCTGTTCTCTGTAGTGTGGGTGACTAGTCCTGTTCTCTTCAGTGTGTGAGGTGACTAGTCCTGTTCTCTTCAGTGTGTGAGGTGACTAGTCCTGTTCTCTTCAGTGTGTGAGGTGACTAGTCCTGTTCTCTTCAGTGTGTGAGGTGACTAGTCCTGTTCTCTGCAGTGTGTGAGGTGACTAGTCCTGTTCTCTTCAGTGTGTGAGGTGACTAGTCCTGTTCTCTTCAGTGTGTGAGGTGACTAGTCCTGTTCTCTTCAGTGTGTGAGGTGACTAGTCCTGTTCTCTTCAGTGTGTGAGGTGACTAGTCCTGTTCTCTGCAGTGTGTGAGGTGACTAGTCCTGTTCTCTTCAGTGTGTGAGGTGACTAGTCCTGTTCTCTTCCGTGTGTGAGGTGACTAGTCCTGTTCTCTGCAGTGTGTGAGGTGACTAGTCCTGTTCTCTGCAGTGTGTGAGGTGACTAGTCCTGTTCTCTTCAGTGTGTGAGGTGACTAGTCCTGTTCTCTGCAGTGTGTGAGGTGACTAGTCCTGTTCTCTTCAGTGTGTGAGGTGACTAGTCCTGTTCTCTTCAGTGTGTGAGGTGACTAGTCCTGTTCTCTGTAGTGTGTGAGGTGACTAGTCCTGTTCTCTTCAGTGTGTGAGGTGACTAGTCCTGTTCTCTTCAGTGTGTGAGGTGACTAGTCCTGTTCTCTGTAGTGTGTGAGGTGACTAGTCCTGTTCTCTGCAGTGTGTGAGGTGACTAGTCCTGTTCTCTTCAGTGTGTGAGGTGACTAGTCCTGTTCTCTGCAGTGTGTGAGGAGACTAGTCCTGTTCTCTGCAGTGTGTGAGGTGACTAGTCCTGTTCTCTGCAGTGTGTGAGGTGACTAGTCCTGTTCTCTGTAGTGTGTGAGGTGACTAGTCCTGTTCTCTGTAGTGTGTGAGGTGACTAGTCCTGTTCTCTTCAGTGTGTGAGGTGACTAGTCCTGTTCTCTTCAGTGTGTGAGGTGACTAGTCCTGTTTTCTGCAGTGTGTGAGGTGACTAGTCCTGTTCTCTGTAGTGTGTGAGGTGACTAGTCCTGTTCTCTTCAGTGTGTGAGGTGACTAGTCCTGTTCTCTGCAGTGTGTGAGGTGACTAGTCCTGTTCTCTGCAGTGTGTGAGGTGACTAGTCCTGTTCTCTGCAGTGTGTGAGGTGACTAGTCCTGTTCTTTCTGTGGGTTTACATCTGCAGGATCCACAGCACGCTGCCCGCTAGGTTAATTTTACCACTGTATGCTAGACAGGTTCACGCACGGCACATTCCTGTTTGACCTGCAGTTTCCAGAACATGTAGTACTCATCCGTTAAAATCCACAACTGCCCAAAGTAACACTGACTGCGTATGGTATCTTTTCAGCCATGTTGCACAAAGTACAAGTAGGCCACGTGTCAGGCTGAGCTACGTGACCCGATGTGCCCCCTTTTCTGAGAAAACGTTACATATCACGTTCATACACACACTACAGTTTGCTGATTCAAAATAACTGGAAACTGAAACCGTCTGAGTGATGCAGGTCTAATCTGTAACTCGTGTGTACTTGCGTATGTGTGTACTTGCGTATGTGTGTACTTGCGTGTGTAAATTGCTCTGGATAAGGGCACCTGCTAAATTACTAAAATGTCAAATGTAATCTTTTTTTGATGAGTCAAGTCACTTAGTGAGTTTGTTGGTAAGGACCTGAGGTTCCCTCCCTATAGCCGGCAGTTGGATGATCGAACCCAGTCTGCCATGGGAACATGTGAACCAACCAGGGGGGCAGACAGGGTATTCAACAGACGACATGCAACTCCACTCTCAGACATGAAGGAGGATTAGGCTCTTTAATGCCTGTTAGTTTAGCATAATCTCATGCTACTGGAATTCAGTCAGAACCGCCACTTGTCTTCCCAAAAAAGAATAAAAACTGAATTCTCATTCCTTATGTTATTTAAAGGGAGATTTGTCATCATGTCATCATGATTTGTCATCATGATTTGTCAAAATGAAATAATGAGCTGTGGAATATCAAATCAGAACTCTGTGCTGGGGTGGCACGCAACACAACTCTCTCTATTGGCACCGCTGGCTGTGGCAGAGGGAAGAGAAATGTAATTTCGGCCTAAGCTTGTGATCTGGCGTTGGTTCTCTTTCCAGCCCCAGAGAGATATCAATCTCTCATGACCTCGCTGCAGAAGAGTCCTGCTCTTTAATTACCAGTAATTGCATGTTTCCCCTATTATGTTTGTGTTTAAGTGTGTTGTGTTTAATTTTAGATTGCAGCATCAAATGATTCCCTGTGCTTTCCTAACTGTGGCGCTCATCCACAGCGAGAGCGGCAGTAATTATGGTGATTTTCAGCCTTGACTAAACGCGGGGAATGAGAAGAGGCATTTTATACTGTGTGTGAGAGGCTCTATCTATTTCAATGGTGAGAAATGATAGTGACAGGGGGAAGTGGAAACTGATGAGTGAGATGGTTGAATGGTGTTTTTAATGGCCAGGCTGGCTGAGACGTGTGTGCTGCATTTCCTCAGTGTGAGTCGACTTTTTTACTGTGAAGCCAAGCAGAGATGAGATGCTTTTCCACTCGACTGTGAATGTATATCATTAACGGCAGAGAGTCGGACTGTCAGGATTAATTTGCCTGTGTGTACCTGAGAACTTAATTTCCCCACCAACTGGAATAGTGATAAACTCTTATTCACAATTAGTGTTTCCACAAACTACAAGTAGAACTTAATGAATGGAATTTAATCTCATGTTCTGGTCTCCTCTAATATTAATGGAATGCAGCTAATTCCCTATATGTTAGCCAAATATAGTATATCTCAACTCCATGATACAACGTCCGCAGAGTTGAACGCAGACAGGAATTTTTGGAGTGAACCTCCGACTCCTCCAGTTGCTGTGCAGTCAATGTACATTCTTACACCCTAACGTGTACCTATGTTTGACATCTGTTGTTGTGTGCCTGTCTTTCTTTGTTGAAATCCATACTCTCTAATAAAATACGTTAATCAAATACAACCAGTGACTGTTTCCTTGTTGAGATTCAATCGGCACATGTGCATTCCCGCTGAGTTCCCATTTTAGAGCAACAGCAACAAGGAAGCAGTCAGTGGTTGTATTTTAATAACATTTTATTCAAAAGTATGGATTTCAGCAAAGAAAGAAAGGCACACAACAACAGATGTCCAACATAGGTACACGTTAGGGTGTAAGAATGTACATGTTTTAAGTATTGACTGCACAGCAACATGGAGGAGTTGGAGGTTCACTCCATAAACTCCCATCTGCAATCAACTCAGAGGATGTGGTATCGTGTTGAGATGTACTTGGCTACCTACAGTACCAGTCAAAAGTTTGGACACACCTACTCATTGAAGGGTTTTTCTTTATTTTTTACTATTTTCTACATTGTTGAATAATAGTGAAGACATTAATAACACATATGGAATCATGTAGTAACCAAAAAAAAGTGTTTAACAAATCAAAATATAGTTTATACTTTAGATTCTTCAAAGTAGCCACCCTTTGCCTTGATGACAGCTTTGCACACTCTTGGCATTCTCTCAACCAGCTTCACCTGGAATGCTTTTCCAAAACTTCCCACATGCTGAGCACTTGTTGGCTGCTTTAACTTCACTCTGCGGTCCAACTCATCCCAAACCATCTCAATTGGGTTGAGGTCGGGTGATTCTAGAAGCCAGGTCATCTGATGCAGCACTCCATCACTCTCCTTCTTGGTCAAATAGCCCTTACACAGCCTGGAGGTGTGTTGGGTCATTGTCCTGTTGAAAAACAAATGATAGTTCCACTAAGTGTAAACCAGATGGGATGGAGTATCGCTGCAGAATGCTTTGGTAGCCATGGTGGTTAAGTGTGTCTTGAATTCTAAATAAATCACTGACAGTGTCACCAGCAAAGCACCACCACACCTCCTCCCCGCACCTCTCTAATTCAGAGGAGTTGGGTTAAATGACATGTTTCAGTTGAATACATTCAGTTGGACAACTGACTAGGTATCCCCCTTTCACTTTCCTCCATGCTTCACGGTGGGAACCACACATGCGGAGATCATCCGTTCACCTACTCTTCGTCTCACAAAGGCATGGTGGTTGGAACCAAAAATTTCAAATTTGGACTCACCAGCCAAAGGACAGATTTCCACAGGTCTAGTGTCCAGTGCTTGTGTTTCTTGGCGCAAGCAAGTCTCTTCTTCTTATTGGTGTCCTTTAATAGTGGTTTCTTCGCAGCAAATTTACCATGAAGGCCTGATTCAAGCAGTCTCCTCTGAACAGTTGATGTTCAAATGAACTTATCCTCTGGAGCAGAGGTAACTGGGTCTTCCTTTCCTGTGGTGGTCCTCGTGAGACAGTTTCATCAGGCACACCTGTTAATTGAAATGCATTCCAGGTGACTACATCATGAATCTGGTTGAGATAATGCCAAGAGTGTGCAAAGCTGTCATCAAGGCAAAGGGTTTTAAGAATCTCAAATACGAAATATAGTTTGATTTGTTTAACACTTTTTTGGTTAGTACATGATTCCTTCCATGTGTTATTTCATAATTTTGATGTCTTCATTATTATTCTACAATGCAGAAAATAGTTTCAAATACAGAAAAATACAAAAAAATGAGTAGGTGTGTCAAAACTTTTGACTGGTACTGTATATGTGTTCAAGTTACTGTTATCTGTGTGAACGTGCCTGTATCGGCTGTTTGGGATTGCATTATGCTAATGTATGCATGTACTTTGAGTGGTCTTTTACATCAGTACCCTACCACACAGTATATTCATTACAAAATATCTGTATATACCAGTGTATATTGTTCTTTAAAAACTGGGTGGATCGAGCTCTGAATGCTGATCAGACCATATACCACAGGTAAGATAAAACCTTTCTTTTAACTCCTCTAACTACAATGGTAACCAGTTTATAATAGCAATAAGGCACCTCATGGGTTTGTGGTATATGGCCAATATACCACGGCTAAGGGCTGTATCCAAGGGCTGTATCCAAGCACTCCGCGTTTCAGAGTACAGGCCATATACCGCACCCACTCGTGTCTTATTGCTTAAGTATCCCTCTCTCCCCAGACGGAGTCCCTCATTCAGAAGGGCTATCCCTCATTTCTGTGGGGCTAGATGGAAGTTCTGTCATGTGTTTGTGTCTTCGCAGCCTGTCGTCCTCTCTCTTCCCAAACCTGAGGCATCACCTGTCTCCCCTCAGCCAGCCTGGGGACTGTTGTTTTTAACAAACTCCCTTAATGAGATGCTGTGTTACAGGATTTGCTCCCCCTTCATCATTACTGTAGGGGCTGGTGTGGCTATAGTTGTAGTCCTGCCTGGGTCTGACTGGCAGCTTGAACAGCCTGCTTCCCCTAACTGACTACTGCAACCTGCACTCCTGACAGCTGGCAATCTGCTTCCCTACACATGTGGACACAAACAGATGTGTACGCAAGCAAATCAAATCAAACCTTAACCAACAATGCAGTTCAAGAAATGGAGTTAAGAAAATATTTACTAAATAAACTAAAGTGAAAAATAAAATAAAAGGTAACGGGGTACCGGTACCAAGTCAATGTGCGGGGGTACAGGTTAGTCGAGGTCATTTGTACATGTAGGTGGGGGTAAAGTGACTATGCATAGATAGATTTAAACAGCGAGTAGCAGCAGTGTGAAAACAAAGGGGGAGGGGTCGATGTAAATAGTCCGGGTGGCCATTTGACTAATTGTTCAGCAGTCTTATGGCTTGGGGGTAGAAGCTGTTAAGGAGTCTTTTGGACCTAGACTTGGTGCTCCGGTACTGCTTGCCGTGTGGTAGCAGAGAGAACAGTCTATGACTTGGGTGACTGGAGTCTTTCACCATTTTTTGGGCCTTCCTCTGACACCTCCTAGTATAGAGGTCCTGGATGGCAGGAAGCTTGTCCCCAGTGATGTACTGGGCCTTCCTCTGACACCTCCTAGTATATAGGTCCTGGATGGCAGGAAGCTTGGCCCCAGTGATGTACTGGGCCTTCCTCTGACACCTCCTAGTATATAGGTCCTGGATGGCAGGAAGCTTGGCCCCAGTGATGTACTGGGCCTTCCTCTGACACCTCCTAGTATAGAGGTCCTGGATGGCAGGAAGCTTGGCCTCAGTGATGTACTGGGCCTTCCTCTGACACCTCCTAGTATATAGGTCCTGGATGGCAGGAAGCTTGGCCCCAGTGATGTACTGGGCCTTCCTCTGACACCTCCTAGTATATAGGTCCTGGATGGCAGGAAGCTTGGCCCCAGTGATGTACTGGGCCTTCCTCTGACACCTCCTAGTATAGAGGTCCTGGATGGCAGGAAGCTTGGCCTCAGTGATGTACTGGGCCTTCCTCTGACACATCCTAGTATATAGGTCCTGGATGGCAGGAAGCTTGGCCCCAGTGATGTACTGGGCCTTCCTCTGACACCTCCTAGTATAGAGGTCCTGGATGGCAGGAAGCCTGGCCCCAGTGATGTACTGGGCCTTCCTCTGACACCTCCTAGTATAGAGGTCCTGGATGGCAGGAAGCTTGGCCCCAGTGATGTACTGGGCCTTCCTCTGACACCTCCTAGTATATAGGTCCTGGATGGCAGGAAGCTTGGCCCCAGTGATGTACTGGGCCTTCCTCTGACACCTCCTAGTATATAGGTCCTGGATGGCAGGAAGCTTGGCCCCAGTGATGTACTGGGCTTTCCTCTGACACCTCCTAGTATATAGGTCCTGGATGGCAGGAAGCTTGGCCCCAGTGATGTACTGGGCCTTCCTCTGACACCTCCTAGTATATAGGACCTGGATGGCAGGAAGCCCCAGTGATGTACTGGGCCGAACGCACTACCTTCTGTTGTGCCTTACGATCAGATGCCGAGCAGTTGCCATACCAGGCGGTGATGCAACCGGTCAGGAGGCTCTCAATGGTGCAGCTGTAGAACCTTTTGAGGATCTGAGGACCCATGCCAAATCAGGCAGTCTCCTGAGGGGGAATATGTTTTGTCGTGCCCTCTTCATGAATGTCTTGGTGCGTTTGGACCATGATAGTTTGTTGGCGATGTGGACACCAGGAACTTGAAACTCTCGACCCGCTCCACTACAGCCCCTGTCGATGTTAATGGGCCTCCTTTTCCTGTAATCTACTATCAGTTCCTTTGTCTTGCCCACGTTGAGGGAGAGGTTTTTGTCCTGGCACTACACTGCCAGGTCTCTGAACTCCTCCCTATGGGCTGTCTCATCGTTGTCGGTGATCAGACCTACCACTGTTGTGTCATCAGCACACACACACACATCCTTTGGGCGCGCTCACACGTAGATGCGTACAGGTAGACGCATATCGATACATAGACCAGTGGAGGCTCCTCAGGGGAGGACCATCTTCCTCAGTGAATTTCCTAAATATAAAATTGTGAAACATTAAAAAAGTTATCCTTTTTAAATAAAACTTTACTAAATATATTCACGCCCCCAAATATTTGATTAACAGCACTCTGTTGGGTAGTACCGTGATGTAGCCGGATGAGAGCTAGGTTCCATCTTCCTCTCGGTACATTGACTTCAGTACAAAACCTAGGAGGCTCATGGTTCTCATCCCCATCCAAAGACTTACACAGAAATTATGACAACTTCCGGAGGACATCTTTCAACCTATCAGAGCTCTTGCAGCATGAACTGACATGCTGCCCATCCAATCAAAGGATGAGCTACATAGCACTGCAGTGTATAAAATGTCATGAGTAGCTGACTTAAAGAGAAAAACAATAATTTAACAGTTTTGAACAAATACATTTTTTCAAAAATGAAAGAGACGCAAGAGAGAGAGAGAGCTACATTTTGTAGTTTTTTCACTTTCACTTACTTAGCTAGCGAATGCAGCTATCTAGTTGGCCTACTCAAACACCTGGCTAGCTGGCTATGAATATCCAACACTGGAACTCTTCCAAGTCAAGGTAAGCTTTTGATTTTAATAATTTATTGACACCGGGGCCTGCCGGTGTAATTGCTAAACTGCTTGCTGACTGTGCACTGTACTGCATGACTGTAGCAAATTTACTCAAGTGTTAGTTCTATTAGCTATGTTGACTATGATGTTAGCTAATATGGTGACAATAATGTAGGCTGTATGTAGCGGTTATGAGATGAAGGTATGGTTTGGAAAATATTTTTTTGCCTGGTCACAGACAGCTGATGTGTTGTACACTGAAGTCCACAAGCGAAGGGAAAAGGTGAGAGGAGGAGAGTGCGTAGATGTGAGAAGGAATAACAAAGAGCAAATTGATCATGCTCTTTGTATGTGGCTGCAAAGTCAACTGTGTTTGTGTGACCAGGGGTGTGTTCATTCCGCTGATTCTGTTGAAAAACTTTCTTTAAACAGAAGCAAATGGAATGGGGATAAATATCCCTGAAATAGTCCAATAGTAACACTCGTTTGCAACTGTTGGATTAATGATTACACCCTAGATCAGCTAGGAGGTATTGAATGTGTCACTGTCTGTCACCTTAATTACTAAAAAATGTATCTCGACCTGTGCACTGACATTGTAAACGTTCATTCATAGGCTAGCTTGTAGCAACCTCATGATGCGTAAAGGGAAAATGTTAGTATCATGTAGTAGTCTAAACCTATTGATGTTACATTGAGCTGGGTGTAAGGGATGACAGTCATCCAATATGCTGTAATAGAAATAAGGCCATGCTCGTAAAATGTTTCATCATCTTCCCTCATTTTAAATGGAACCGACCGCCACTGATGTAGACACTCATGCATGCAAGCACACAGAGGCACACTTACACTCACGTAAGCACAGACACACTCGTACGCAAGTGTGCACGCGGAAATGCACACACACACACACACACACACACACACACACACACACACACACACACACACACACACACACAGATGCACATCCAAGCATACAGTACCAGTCAAAAGTTTGAACACACCTACTCATTCCAGGGTTTTTCTTTATTTTTACAATTTTCTGCAATGTATAATAATAGTGAAGACATCAAAACTATGAAATAACACATGTTGTAACCAAAAAAAGTGTTAAACAAATCAAAATATGTTATATTTGAGATTATTCAAAATAACCACCCTTTGCCTTGATGACAGCTTTGCAAAATCTTAGTATTCTCTCAACCAGCTTCATGATGTTGTCACCTGGATTGCATTTCAATTAACAGGTGTGCCTTGTTTAAAGTTAATTTGTAGAATTTATTTCCTTCTTAATGCATTTGATCCAATCAGTTGTGTTGTGACAAGGTAGGGGTGGTATACAGAAGATATCGCTATTTGGTAAAAGACCAAGTCCATATTATGTCAACAACAGCTCAAATAAGCAAAAAGAAACCACAGACCATCATTACTTTAAGATTAGCTGACAACTTCAGGAAAACAATGCGCTCGCTTCAATGGGACAGAGGTCCGTGTGTTGTTGTGATTCTGGACGGCCAGATACAGTAGCTAGCAACAATGACAAGAAACTGCCATGTGGGGAGTCGTAAGTGGCTCGTTTCAGTGCGTTTCATCTTGTTCTTTACACCATGTCTTGTTTTGAGGTGTTTTGACTGATTTCATGTCAATGCTAATGTAGCTCAAATTTGCTAGCTAACCAACAACTGTAACAATGTACAGTATTTGAGAGACAGGTGCTCATTATGCACATTCATTTGTTTTCAATAAACATTGGAGACAAAATAAAGTTTACATGTCTGTTTTGCCCCATAGTTGCGCACGCATCGTTGTGTTGTTAAGCAACAAACCAGTCTATACCAACTCATCTATTAGTTAAATATGCACTATGCAGAAGTTGCTCTGTCATTTCCTAGTTGCTAAAATTGTAAATTTGCCTAATTTCAGTTTACAGTTTGTGACAAAACAAGCAAATATAGTGTAGCGAATCATTGTACCATCCGCTGTGGAATATCTTTTCCATAACCAAACATATTGTATTTTCAGCTTTTTGAAGCTGATGTACAAAACCAAAAGTGAAAGACATAAAAACTAAACGGGAAGCATTGAAATAGCGCACATAGAACATATCTACCACTTCTTAGACTTGCTTTCAATGAAAATGACATTTCTATGTGAATTTGGTCAGGTCACCCAGAATGTTACGTATTGCAGCTTTAATGGATGACACATAGCTAATGTACACAGAGCTAATATACACAGAGCTAATGTACACATATCTAATGTACACAGAGCTAATATACACAGAGCTAATGTACACATATCTAATGTACACAGAGCTAATATACACCGAGCTAATGTACACATATCTAATGTACACAGAGCTAACGTACACATTGCTAATGTACACATATCTAATGTACACAGAGCTAATGTATGGTACAGATCAGTGTATTATTCCTAGTCCCAGGTGATCCAGTAGTCCACATCTTGTCCATGTAGCCCCTATCCAGTAATCATGTGAAGTAGGCTGTATATTAGAACAGTTATATAATGGCAACACTTCAAAGTGTCCTCACAACTTAGTATAATGTTCCATTCTTAGGATTTATATGACTTGCATGACTTTACAATGGCTTTTACATCACATTTCACACTGTTAGCTCTTCCCCTTTCTCTGGGGTACACTATCTAAAAGTGGAGTGTGAAAAACAGCCCTATATTACAGTGCACTGCGTGGTAAGTTTACTTTCATTTCCCTAAACGTGGCACCCACACAGAGAATAATCATGATCTGCTTTCGCCTGACCTCATTTCTTCCTTCCATCTCGGAATAGGTCTCTATCTGTACTCAATCTTTTATTATTGGCCACCTGTGACATTGCATTTATTGTATAGGCCTGTACGATATAGGTATAGTATGGGCAATAATAATCTACCGGTATATTACTCTGTCTTGCACCATGAAAATCCCTACAGTTGATAAATACATAAAAGGCCATACCAAACATACTGAGAGAAGCTGCGACACAGGCAGGTGGATGTGGATGTGCAAGCTTTGCTTTCCCCAGAATCTAATCAAAGTTTATTTGTCACGTGAGCCGAATACAACAGGTGTAGACCTTACAGTGAAATGCTTACTTACAGGCTCTAACCAATAGTGCAAAAAAGGTATTAGGTGAACCCCTGTCCCCCTGTTGTCTAGAGCCATTCCCCATGTCTTCCCCGTGTCTGACGATCTTTCCCTCCTTATCAGTGAAGCATCACACACACTGATCACACCCTACCAGGAGAACACACACACGCCTGTGTCAGCCTGGGCATGACACGGGGGACCCTGGGTATCTCTGCTGTGCCACAGAGCATATGTCTGCCACAAAATGGCTGAGATCAGAAGAAAGAGAGCGATGCCTGATGGCACGGGCCTTCTTCACACCTCCCACCATCAAGACCCTCCGTCTAACACAACACCTCCACGATCAGTGTCCCCAGAGACCGAGCTGGGGGACTGTGTGTGGGGCGAAGATAGTGTGTGTGTGTGTGTGTGTGTGTGTGTGTGTGTGTGTGTGTGTGTGTGTGTGTGTGTGTGTGTGTGTGTGTGTGTGTGTGTGTGTGTGTGTGTGTGTGTGTGTGTGTGTGTGTGTGTGTGTGTGTGTGGGTGGGTGGCTAAAACTCAGACGGGATCGCCTTTCTCTGACCCAGAAAAAGAGAGTGGGTGGAAGTAGTGCTACAAAATGTATTTGTTAGGAAACTTGCTGTGTTTGATATAGCATGGTGGTCTAATGATACCAATATAACCTGACACTGGGCCATTTACACTAACAAGGGATTGAGTCATTTTTTAAATGTTCTGTTTATAGAAAACGCATAAAAAGCACAAAAAGCGTATTTCTCTCACATTTTGTGCACAAATTTGTTTACATCCCTATCAGCATTTCTACTTTGCCAAGATAATCCATCCACCTGACAGGAGTGACATATCAAGAAGCTGACTAAACAACATGATCATTACACAGGTGTACCTTGTACTGGGGATAATAAAAGTCCCCTCTAAAATGTGCAGTTTTGTCACACAACACAATTCCACAGATGTCTCAAGTTTGAGGGAGTGTGCAATTGTCATGGTGACCGCATAAATGTCCCCCAGAGCTGTTGCCAGATAATTTAATGTTAATTTTCCTATCATAAGCCGCCTCCAACGTCATTTTAGACAATTTGGCAGTAAGTCCAACCGACCTCACAACCAGGTGTAACCACGCCCGCCCAGGACTTCCACATCCTGCTTCTTCACCTGTGTGATCTCCCTGCGTGATCTCCCTCATTCTGATTGGCTGGGTCTGGCTTCCCAGTGGGTGGGCCTGGTTCCCAAATGGGTGGGCCTATGCCCTTCCAGACCCTGCCCAGTCATGTAAAATCAATAGATTAGGGCCTAATGAATTGATTTAAATGAACTGATTACCTATTATGAATGGTAACTCAGTAAAATCATTGAAATTGTTGCATGTTGCATTTATTTTTGTTCAGTATAATTACAGTGGGGAGAACAAGTATTTGATACACTGCTGAGTTTGCAGGTTTTCCTACTTACAAAGCATGTAGAGGTCTGTAATTTTTTATCATAGGTACACTTCAACTGTGAGAGACGGAATCTAAAACAAAAATCCAGGAAATCAGATTGTAAGATTTTTAAGTAATTAATTTGCATTTTATTGCATGCAATAAGTATTTGATACATCAGAAAAGCAGAACTTACTATTTGGTACAGAAACCTTTGTTTGCAAATACAGGGATCATACGTTTCCTGTAGTTCTTGACCAGGTTTGCACACACTGCAGCAGGGATTTTTGCCCATTCCTCCATACAGACCTTCTCCAGATCCTTCAGGTTTCGGGGCTGTCGCTGGGCAATACGGACTTTCAGCTCCCTGCAAAGATTTTCTATTGGGTTCAGGTCTGGAGACTGGCTAGGCCACTTCAGGACCTTGAGATGCTTCTTACGGAGCCACTCCTTACTTACCCTGGCTGTGTGTTTCGGGTCGTTGTCATGCTGGAAGACCCAGCCACGACCCATCTTCAATGCTCTTACTGAGGGAAGGGGGTTGTTGGCCAAGATCTTGCGATACATGGCCCCATCCATCCTCCCCTCAATACGGTGCAGTCGTCCTGTCCCCTTTGCAGAAAAGCATCCCCAAAGAATGATGTTTCCACCTCCATGCTTCACGGTTGGGATGGTGTTCTTTGGGTTTTACTCATCCTTCTTCTTCCTCCAAACACAGCGAGTGGAGTTTAGACCAAAAAGCTATATTTTTGTCTCATCAGACCACATGACCTTCTCGCATTCCTCCTCTGGATCATCCAGATGGTCATTGGCAAACTTCAGACGGGCCTGGGCATGCGCTGGCTTAAGCAGGGGGACCTTGCGTGCGCTGCAGGATTTTAATCCATGACGGCGTAGTGTGTTACTAATGGTTTTCTTTGAGACTGTGGTCACAGCTCTTTTCAGGTCATTGACCAGGTCCTGCCGTGTACTTCTGGGCTGATCCCTCAACTTCCTCATGATCATTGATGCCCGACGAGGTGACATCTTGCATGGAGTCCCAGACCGAGGGTGATTGACCGTCATCTTGAACGTCTTCTGGTTTTATAATTGTGCCAAAGTTGTTGCCTTCTAACCAAGCTGCTTGCCTATTGTCCTCTAGGCCATCCCAGCCTTGTGCAGGTCTACAATTTTATCCCTGATGTCCTTACACAGCTCTCTGGCCTTGGCCATTGTGGAGAGGTTGGAGTCTGTTTGATTGAGTGTGTGGACAGGTGTCTTTTATACAGGTAACAAGTTCAAACAGGTGCAGTTAATACAGGTAATGAGTGGAGAACAGGAGGGATTCTTAAAGAAAAACTGGTCTGTGAGAGCCGGAATTCTTACTGGTTGGTAGGTGATCAAATACTTATGTCATGCAATAAAATGCAAATTAATGACAAAAAATCATACAATGTGATTTTCTAAATGTTTGTTTTAGAATCCGTCTCTCACAGTTGAAGTGTACCTATGATAAAAATGACAGACTCGGCAGTGTATCAAATACTTGTTCTCCCCACTCTATATTGCTTATTTTCACTTTATGTGTAATACCTACTAATCCTAAATCACCTCATCTAGAGGAAAATGGATGGAGCTGGCTACTGCCAATCAACAGACTACATCTCACTTCAAGTTTATGTTGAATATTTCCTTTTTTACACTTACAAAAATCCACACAAATAACAAAAAATTGTTTTCAACCAAACCATTTGATTCATAGATAGATAGAAAATCACTTCACAGCCGTGATGGACAGGCACAGTGATGCAGGTGTGTGGAGAATATGTAACAGTCTGCTATATTGTCCTATGATGGGTTGAAAGGTATAAAACTGATCATTCAGTTGAGGCACTTTATGCAGGCAGGCAGTTTTTCCTTTCTCTTTTTCTCTCTCACCCATCTCTCTCTCCTTCCCTTCTTTATTTTCCTCCACCAGCCTGTCATTTGCTTTTGTCCCATTTCTCTGTGGCCCAGAGCCCCTCTCCATCAAGCCATGATTGCTTCTTGATAGCTCTGGTGTTTTCCACCCTCAATTCTCCATTGGCAAACACTTCAACAAGACACAAAATAAAAACGGGGAATAAAACAAAGAAGGAAAAGGGGGGAAGTGCTTTTGTGCTCCTTTTCTTTGTGACATAATTCTGTAGGTGCCTCTCCCACATCCAGAAGAGAGATGCAACATTCTACTTTAATCTGTGAGTCGACTCCCTGCACCTGGGTCTTCTTCACAGTGGCAGGCAGTTCCATGTATTTATTTCTGATATCAAACATTGATCAAGGAGGCCTTGCTGCTGTTCCTCAGCCTGATTT
This sequence comes from Oncorhynchus masou masou, assembly GCF_036934945.1. NCBI lineage: Eukaryota > Metazoa > Chordata > Actinopteri > Salmoniformes > Salmonidae > Oncorhynchus > Oncorhynchus masou. Next base: position 64,159,924 of record NC_088220.1, read on the forward strand.
AGCCAACTCATCTCCAGTGGGTGTTAGGGACGGGATGGAACACGGGGGCTGGGGTTGGTCAACGTTAATAATAGATGTAATAATAATATTTACCACCACAAATAACAATAACTGTAGCAATCCTGTGTTTATAAACATGCACATCAACTTGACCACTTCAACATGGTTTTGTGGCAGTCGATAACACGCAGGGCTACGGGCCAGAAGGCTGAGGGTCCTTCGACCACCACGGACGAGCTCACGCTCCCTGCCTGTCTCATTACACTATGATCAGAGCTGGCAATGATCAGCTACACTCTTAGAAAGAAGGTGTTATCTAGAACCTAAAATTCTTCCACAGCTGTCCCCATAGGAGAACCCTTTGAATAACCATTTTTGGTTCCAGGTAGAACCCTTTTCACAGAGAGTTCTACATGGAACCCAAAAGAGTTCTACCTTTAACCAAAAAAGGTTCTACCTGGAACCAAAAAGGGTTCTCTTATGGGGGACATCTGAATTACCCTTTCGGAAGTGTTTTTTCTAAGAGTGTAGGGGGAAATCAGATTTTCATCATTATGATGCCATAATAATAATGATTATCCAACTATTTTCCACCAACAGGTTTCTGTGCCAATGCACCACACACAACCAATAATCAACACAAAATTGCATACCGATTATTGACTTTAAGCACTTCAGCACGGTTTGCATTTTCAACACCACAATCAAGTAGAAGTTTTCAATCTTGACAAACAGAAAATACATCCTTCCCTACTCAGTATCGAAGGCTTGGCTGGTCAATCTCTGAACATTTTGGTGTTTTGTAACAGATGTCTCTATCCATTCATCAAATGGCTGGTTCAGGGTTTGGAAGCTGGAATGATATTAGAGTGGAGTGGATGAACGTGCGCAGGTAGCCTACAGGAAGGAGTCTTTTGAAGTAGCCTAATCAGATGAAAACATTGTGACTGGTTGTGTATATGCCAGAGATAAAAGGTAATGACAAATATTTAAGCTATAATAAAGCGTTAGGTTCTAGGTCGAGGAATAGCTGCTTCGATCAGAAAGGAGGCAGAAGGCGCGTTAAGCTTTTTTGAATAACTAGGCCAGCTGGGAGCATAGGCCTATGTGGCTACACTATATGATGAAAATAATCATGGCTTCTAAACCTTCAAGCTGCATAGTGGAACCTATTTCAACTAAACTACTGAAAGAGCTGCTTCCTGTGCTTGGCCCTCCTATGTTGAACATAATAAACAGCTCTCTATCTACCGGATGTGTACCAAACTCACTAAAAGTGGCAGTAATAAAGCCTCTCTTGAAAAAGCCAAACCTTGACCCAGAAAATATAAAAAAACTATCAGCCTATATCGAATCATCCATTCCTCTCAATTTTTTTGTGAAAAAAGCTGTTGCGCAGCAACTCACTGCCTTCCTGAAGACAAACAATGTATATGAAATGGTTCAGTCTGGTTTTAGACCCCATCATAGCATTGAGACTGCACTTGTGAAGGTGGTAAATTACATTTTAATGGCATCAGACAGAGGCTCTGCATCTGTCCACGTGCTCCTAGACCTTAGTGCTGCTTTTGATACCATCGATCACCACATTATTTTGGAGAGATTGGAAACCCAAAGTGGTCTACACGGACAAGTTCTGGCCTGGTTTAGATCTTATCTATCGGAAAGATATCAGTTTGTCTCTGTGAATGGTTTGTCCTCTGACAAATCAACTGTAAATTTCGGTGTTCCTCAAGGTTCCGTTTTAGGACCACTATTGTTTTCGATATATATTTTACCTCTTGGGGATGTCTTTCGAAAACATAATGTTAACTTTCACTTCTATGCGGATGACACACAGCTGTACATTTCAATGAAACATGGTGAAGCCCCAAAATTGCCCTCGCTAGAGACATAAGGAAGTGGATGGCTGCAAACTTTCTACTTTTAAACTCAGACAAAACAGAGATGCTTGTTCTAGGTCCCAAGAAACAAAGAGATCTTCTGTTGAATCTGACAATTAATCTTAATGGTTGTACAGCCGTCTCAAATAAAACTGTGAAGGACCTTGGCGTTACTCTGGACCCTGATCTCTCTTTTGACGAACATATCAAGACTGTTTCAAGGACAGCTTTTTTCCATCTACGTAACATTGCAAAAATCTGAAACTTTCTGTCCAAAAATGATGCAGAAAATTATTCCATGCTTTTGTTACTTCTAGGTTAGACTACTGCAATGGCGTGCTGCTGCTTCGGTTTCAACTGTTCTGCCTGCGGCTATGGAATCCTGACCTGTTCACCGGACGTGCTACCTGTCCCAGACCTGCTGTTTTCAACTCTCTAGAGACACCAGGAGTGGTCGAGATACTCTTAATGATCGGCTATGAAAAGCCAACTGACATTTACTCCTGAGGTGCTGACTTGCTGCACCCTCGACAACTACTGTGATTATTATTATTTGACCATGCTGGTCATTTATGAACATTTGAACATCTTGGCCGTGTTCTGTTATAAGCTCCACCCGGCACAGCCAGAAGAGGACTGGCCACCCCTGATAGCCTGGTCCCTCTCTAATTTTCTACCTAGGTTTTGGCCTTTCCAGGGACTTTTTCCTAGCCACCGTGCTTCTACACCTGCATTGCTTGCTCTTTTGGGGTTTTAGGCTAGCACTTTGAGATATCAGCTGATGTACAAAGGGCTATATAAATACATTTGATTTGATTTCTTTATTTTTACTATTTTCTACATTGTAGAATAATAGTGAAGACATCAAAACTATGAAATAGCACATTTTGAATCATGTAGTTACCAAAAAGGTGTTGAACAAATCAAAATATATGTTATATTTGAGATTCTTCAAAGTTGGAACCCTTTGCCTTGATGAAAGCTTTGCACTCTTCTGGGATTCTCTCAACCAGCTTCAGAGGTAGTCACCTGGAATGAATTTCAGTTAATGAGTTTGAGCCAATCAGTTGTGTTGTGACAAGGTAGGGGTGGTATACAGACTATAGCCCTATTTGGTAAAAGACCAAGTCCATATTATGGCAAGAACAAACAAAAAAGAAGTGAAAAATGACAGTCATTATTTTAATACATGAACTGAAACCACCAAGCCCTATGATGATACTGGCTCTCATGAGGGCCGCTACTGGAATGGAGGACCCTGGAGGTGTAAGGGTGTGGGGGTGCTTTGCTGGTGACACTGTCTGTGATTTATTTAGAATGCAAGGCACACTTAATCCGCATGGCTACCAATCCCGTCTGCAGAGATATGCCATCCCATCGGGTCTGTGCTTAGTGGGACTATCATTTGTTTTTCCATAGGACAATGTCCCAACACACCTCCAGGCTGTGTAAGGGCTACTTGACCAAGATTAAGAGTGATGGAGTGCTGCATCAGATGACCTGGCCTCCACAATCACCCAACCTCAACCCAACCCATGAGTTGGACCGCAGAATGAAGGAAAATCAGCCAACAAGTGCTCAGCATACGTAGGAACTCCTTTAAGACTTTTGGAAAAGCACTCCAGTTGAAGCTGGTTGAGAGAATGCCAAGGGTGTGTAAAGCTGTTATCAAGGCAAAGGGTGGGTACTTTGAAGAATCTCAAATATAAAATATATTTTGATTTGTTAAACAGTCTTTTGGTTACTACATGATTTCATATGTGTTATTTACTAGTTTAATGTCTTCACTATTATTCAACAATGTAGAAAATAGTAAAAATAAAGAAAAACCCTTGAATGAGTAGGTGTCCAAACTTGTGACTGGTACTGTATATATTTTTTTAAAATAAACATTGTAACCCTTGTAATAATACTAAACAAACTTTCTACAACACCTAGCGACCTCACCAAGAGATGTTGGTATTGTAGTAAACCGTAGTGCAGGGAATAAAACTTGGGTCACTGGCGTGAAAGACAAACACCCTGCACATCATGCCAATAGGGTTAATCCACTTGCTGGAAATTGTAACTTGGCTCATATAGCGAGGTTTGCTACTTTGCCCCCTTCCGTACTTGAAGGTACATCAATGTGCTTCGACTACTCACCCCCTAGAACGTCGGAGCAGTGCGTTCCGATGGCCACCATCCCACTGACACCAAAGTAGCAAATGGCAGGACAAGGTAGTAAAACCAGGTCACTGGTGTGAAAGGCAAACACCCCATGTATCTTGCCAATACGGTTAACCCACTTGATAGGAATAGTATCATTACATTTACATTTTAGGTAGACGCTGTTATCCTGAGTGACTTACAGGAGCAATTAGGGTTAATGACTGTTTGAACATGCATTGCAGATTTTATAGAGGTGATAGGCTTTATATCGTACCGTCAGAACAGTTTACTTCAGGCTGACTACTAGCATCTATTGAGTTGCAATTTCCCATGAATTGAATATCCAAATCAATTTGAAGTATATACAAAACGAGTTTTGCAGCGACACAATTCGAAAAGGAAGGCTACAGCTACATTTTTTCCTTTTTATTGTTTGAAATAATTATTTTGATTCCCCATGATTCGATTCACTGCTATGTAACCAAACCCTAACTACTACAATGGTGAAGCACATCGTTGAATTAGTCCAAAATTATTATTTAAAAATAATAGTTTCATATTAATTAAATTAATCATAATTGTACTTTTTTTATACTATTTTCAGAAATGTGAAGAGGGGCATCGTTATATAGTAAATCAAATGTGTGTCGTGTCTTTGGCTATGCCGGATTAAGTGATATGACATGCTATTCTATAAAATAATTTCTCCGTTATTAATATTACCTGATTGAGCTAATCATGTACATTTAATTAACTAGAGAGTCAGGCACCACGAAATAATATTTATAGAGCTGTTATCTTCCGAATAAACTCTTAAAGACCTAGTATATTTTACATCAATAGCAGTCAATATTAATCGTCATCTTAATTCAGTCTCATCTGAAAGTTGTAAATTCTTAGTTATCTGCACGAACCCTGGCTATCAAGTTGAATCAGCAATACAAAATTGGGTTTAATTATGTATTTACTAAATACCTAACTAATCACACAGAATTACACATACACATAATTAAATCATAACTTGATTACAAATTACGTCATAAAGGAAAACGTCCCTAGCGGGCGGAACAGATATGACAGCTGGTTACACAAAAGAAAATGGTCTGGGTTTGAGTGAAAGAGCGGGAAGACTGAGGAACAAAGGGCGAAGCTGTGCTATCATAAATACAGTATCTTATGCATTCTAAATTACCACCCATTTGGAAAAGGAAAATGCAATAAATATTTACTCTGAGCTGCGCTTCGGTAGGTTGGTGGTAGATGGAAGGCATACGTTCAATTGGTCGGCTTACCAGAATATTGTTCATTTCCCCCCACCTTCTGATGTTCCCATAATCTCTATGTTAACCAAGGGTTTTTCAAATGTAACATCAGTAGGGTAGGGAGAGAGGAAAAAAGGGGGAAGAGGTATTTATGATTGTCATAACCATACCCCCAGGACAATGTCATGACATGTGTATGGCCTAAACAAGATCAATAGGGACAATACTGTAAATACCAAATTGGATACCACTAAATTGGGGAGAAAAAGGGTTAAAAAGTGGGAATAAAATTAAATACAAAAAAAATATATATATATATATATTTTATTGGGCACAGGGAAGGGTGGTGGATTATTTTTGTTTATTGCCTTTTTAGTATGACAAAAAAAATCCACAATGCTCCACAAAGCAAAATAAAAAGTTACACAACTCTCCCCTATTTTGGACCAGCCCACCCCCACCTTAGTGCATTTAGAACTGTCCCTTAGTCAGCCATTGTGTAGTCCATCCCCAGTTCCTTGTGTTGCATTTTTCCATGACTAGATTCTGCTATCTGCCAGCACCTGTAAGCTATATAATTCTGCTACGATGTATGCAATCCTATTGCAGCATAGTAAGGTACTGACTAGTTTTGGTTGGAATGGAATAATCAGAATTGAGTCTTGCAGAAGTCAATATCCAGGAACCGGTTTGTATGGAAGTGTGTGTGGAAGCCAATGAGTTCTGAAAGTTTCACATTAAAGGTGTAAAAATGTCTTCATGCTGCAATAACTATTGTTATCCAAGCAGCAGGGGAGCGGAGGATCTGAAGGGGAGTGGGTATGAGGCAGAGTGTACCACAAAAGCTGGGATAGTGCTGCTGAACTTGATCCTAGTTCGATGTTATTTAACAAATGTGAAAAAGTTCAAATAGTTTAACATTTTACACATTTCTGCGCTACCTTTTGTATTTTGTATTTTTGGGGAATAGATCAGCTTTAATATTGTGGATAGATTGTGGCTTCTATCAATGTAATTGTCTGCATAATTTAAAATCCCCCATATATATTTTTTGGTAGGGTAAATATATATATATATATATATATTATTTTATATATATTTTTTTTGCATATATTTTCCTTTCTTATTTTCCCCTAACCATACCATCCCATCCCTCCCCTAATTGGAGTAAACTAATGGACAGCATTTTACAGACAGTATATTTTACGTGAATTGTTTTTTGGTTGTTTTTAGTCCCAGTCTTCAGCTACCCTCAACCCTACCCATCTATCTCTGAAGACCATCCAGTCCCAACCTTCAGCTACCCTCAACCCCTCCCATCTATCTCTGAAGACCATCCAGTCCCAACCTTCAGCTACCCTCAACCCCTCCCATCTATCTCTGAAGACCATCCAGTCCCAGCCTTCAGTTACCCTCAACCCCTCCCATCTATCTCTAAAGACCATCCAGTCCCAGCCTTCAGCTACCCTCAACCCCTTCCATCTATCTCTGAAGACCATCCAGTCCCAGTCTTCAGCTACCCTCAACCTCTCCCATCTATCTCTGAAGACCACAGCAGCCATGTACAGCAGCCATGTACTGTATTTCACTGTGCTGTGAAGTTTCACAAAAGTTCTGAACCTTTCTATTCTATCGATTGATTAAGACTTTTCAAATCATCCAGCACTGCTATTTGCAGAGTTATCGCCAAGTAAAAGTAAAACATTTTCAGCCATTCCTAAACCTGCGACCAAAAAGAAGTTATATATGGGCTTAACAAAACAAGTGATCTAATGAATGTTGTTTCGCAGCAAATCTACAGATAGTTTATGCTCCATATATATAGTATATATATATATACATAACATTCTATTGGTTGCAAGAATGTTGTATAATAATTTTCATTTAAAAACTAAGTTTTGAATCTGGTGTCATTTTGTGCATCAGTTCATAAACCATGTGCCATGGAATGGGTATATCGAAAATCTCCTCCCAACTATTTTCCAACCTGTATGGCGTAAGTTCTACAGACAGGTCAAAATCACTTTTTGACAGTCCTGTCTGGTCCAGCGACGGTGGCTTTGTGCCCATAGGCGAAGTTGTTGCCGGTGATGTCTGGTGAAGACCTGCCTTATAACAGGCCTTCAACCCCTCTGTCCAGCCTGTCTCAGCCTATTGCGGACAGTCTGAGCACTGATGGAGGGATTGTTCTTTCCTGGTGTAACTCGGGCAGTTGTTGTTGCCATCCTGTACTTGTCCCGCAGGGGTGATGTACCGATCCTGTGCAGGTGTTGTTACACATGGTCTGCCACTGCGAGGACGATCAGCTGTCTGTCCTGTCTCCTTGTAGCGCTGTCTTAGGTGTCTCACAGTACGGGCATTGCAATTTATTGCCCTGGCCACACCCGCAGTCCTCATGCCTCCTTGCAGCATGCCTAAGGCATGTTCACGAAGATGAGCAGGGACCCTGGGCATCTTTCCTTTGGTGTTTTTCATAGTCAGTAGAAAGGCCTCTTTAGTGTTCTACGTTTTCATAACTGTGACCTTAATTGCCTACCGTCTGTAAGCTGTTAGTGTCTTAATGACCGTTCCACAGGTGCATGTTCATTAATTGTTTATGGTTCATTGAACAAGCAGTGTTTAAACCCTTTACAATGAAGATCTGTGAAGTTATTTGGATTTTTACGAGTTTATTTTGGTTAACTGCATGTGACACATAACTCCACCAGTCCTATTATTATCATTTGCAAAGATTATACCATTTTTTCCCCACAAGAAAGGTTGTAATCTGAAAGAAGGGAAAAAAGCCATTCTTGAACATTCTACCTAATCTGCTACAGAACCAGTTCAGATTTAATTATAGTTTTCATATGACTGAAGCCTTTAGTGAGAGATCCAATGCTTAATATTAAAACATTTCTGCCCTCCGAATTCATATTCATTATATAAATAGGCACGTTTAATTTTGTCTGGCTTGCCATTCCAAATTAAGTGGAACATTTTTGCTCATTTAATTTAAAAAACAAGTTGTTAGGTGTCAGCAGGGCCATAAGTAAATAGGGAAATTGGGATATTATGAAATAATTAATCAGGGTGATTTTTCCACAAATAGACAGGTGTTGTCCTTTCCATGGTAGCAAAATATTGGCTAATTTGGCTAAATTTCTATACAAATTTATTGTAGTGAGATCATTTCTTTCTTTCAGGATATGAATACTGAGTATGTCCAATTCACCATCTGACCATTTTATTGGTAAAATACATGGTAATGTAAAAGTTGTATTTTTTTGCCATTCAATAAGTAAAATTATGCACTTTTCATAATTCTGTTTTATTCTAGAGAGGTTAGAAAAATGATCTAGATCCTCCATGAGGCTGTGCAGGGATCCAAATAGTGTATTTTAAAGAAGAACATGAATGTCAACATACAGTGACACCTTTATTTTTAAGCCCTGGAATTCTAGCACATTGATACTATTGTTGGATCTGATTTATAGCTAACATAGCTAACAATTCAATGGCCATAATAAATAGATATGCCGATAGTGGATAACCATGTTTAACTCCTCTTGACAGTTTCAAACTTTCTGAGATGTAGCCATTATTTACTATTTTACACCTAGGGTTACTATACATAACTTTAATCCATTTTATAAGAGATTCTCCAAAATTAAAATAGTCCAGGCATTTATATTAAAAATCCAGACATACTTTATCTAAGACCTTTTCAAAGTCAGCTATGAATACCAGGCCTGGTTTCTCCGATTTTTCATAGTGTTCTATTGTTTCCAGTACTTGTTTTATATTTTCTCCAATGTATCATCCATGTAAAAAAACATGTCTGATTAGGATCAATAATATCCGACAATACCTTTTCAGCATCATGATACTGAAGTGTTATAGGGGTTTTACAGTTTTTTAGGTAGACTGGATTTTATGTTGAACACCTGGGTCCTGTTTCAGTAATAGTGAAATCAGACATTCTTGCTGAGTATCTAATAGTCTCCCATTTTTATAGGAGTGGATAAAACATGTTAAAAACGGATATCGAAAAATATTTGATATACCTCAACTGGTATGCCATCCAGCCCTGGAGTTTTCCCAGGACTTGAAGGCTTTAATTGTATCTAGAAGTTCCTCCTCCGTAATTAGGTCCTCACATTAGTCTTTCTGTGTAGCTGTTCATTTTACACTGTTAATAGAAATCAAATCCTTACAATTAACTTCACTTTGTGGAGATGGAGGAGCCCTTCCTCTTTCAAAATATAATTTGGTGAATCATGAGTGATTCATTTGTAACAAGTTTCTATACATTATTTTTCATAGCATTTTAATGTTTAAGATTAAAAACATATTCCATCCAGTTTCCTTTTTTTCTATAATATTTATTACACTTCATCTTTCTTGAACAACTTCCTCCATTTATTTTAGTTTTTCCTTTTCCTTATTCTGTGCTTTTATGTGACCGTTTTTATTGCTATCTATCTGTAATGTTAGTTCCTCTATTTCCTTTTTTTAAGATGAACTCTTTTGACCTAAATAGTTTTTGTTTTAAAGATGAGCATTGAACTGTATGGCCTCTAAAGGCACATTTAAAAGTTTAAAAGTGTCCCATATAATAAGGGGATATGCTGTACCTATTTCATTTAGGAAAAAGTAAGGTTCTACATTCTTCTGTCTTCTTAAAAAGAAGTTGTCATCCAGTAGACTTTGATTACATTTCCAATATCCTCGCCCACGCTGAAATTCTGTAAGAGTAATGTATATACCAATTATTTGATGGTCCGACTGCATTCTGTCCTCTATCAACACAATTAGCTTTTGGTGCTGGCGAAAATGACATAAGAATGTAATCAAGACGACTGGCTTGATTGAGCCTCCGCCATGTATATCTCACTAGGTAAGAATATTTAAGCCTCCATATATCCACTAGTTCCAATATATCCATAATATTCGTAATTTCCTTTAGATTTTGTAGTGTGATTTCCTTTACAGTCCATTGAGGTACTTAAACCCGTATTATAATCTCCCACCATAATCATTAAGTCATGTATTTCCTGTAAACTCGATAAATGATTATATATATTTTCAAAGAAATGCATATAATTTGCCCCCCCACCCGTCCTTTTTCCATTCAACTTTGTTGAAAGGTGTAGAATGAGTTTCCTGTAAACAATAGATGTTACATTCCTTCTCTTTTAGCCTGGTAAAAACTGATCTTTTCTTATTATCTGCTAAGCCTTTACAATTATAATTAGCTATACTTATTTTACCACTTACCATAATGAGATACATGTTTTGATTATACTTACCATAATATATGTTTCTAAACTTACCATTAAAAAGTACCATGAATAATTGAGTGTCCATATAGCTGTACCATGATATTTGCACTGTTAAGCTGTAGCTGCAACTAAGTACGGTGCATTCGGAAAGAATTCAGTCCCCTTCACTTTACCACATTTTGTTACATTATAGTCGTATTTATAAAATAGATTACATTGTATTTTTCCCTCCTCAATCTACACTCAATACTCCATAATGACAAAGCAAAAACAGGTTTTTAGAATAAAAAGTGAAATAAAAAGTGAAATAAGACATTTACATAAGTATTCAGATCCTTTGCTCAGTACTTTGTTGAAGCACCTTTGGCAGCGATTACAGCCTCAAGTCTTCTTGGGTATGACACTACAAGCTTGGCACACCTGAATTTGGGGAGTTTCTCCCATTCTTCTCTGCAGATCCTCTCAAGCTCTGTCAGGTTGGATGGGAGCTTGCTGCACAGCTATTTTCAGGTATCTCCAGAGATCGGGTTCAAGTCTGGGCTCTGGCTGGGCCACTCAAGGACATTCAGAGACTTGTCTCAAACCCACTCCTGCGTTGTCTTGGCTGTGTGCTTAGGATCGTTATCCTGTTAGAAGATGAACCTTTGCCCCAGTCTGAGATCCTGAGTGCTCTGCAGCCTAGTCCCTGCCACTGAAAAACATCCCTACAGCATGATGCTGCCACCACCATGCTTCACCGTAGGGATGGTGCCAGGTTTCCTCCAGACGTGCCGCTTGGCATTTAGGCCAAAGAGTTTAATCTTGGTTTCCTTAGAGCAGATAATCTTGTTTTTCATGGTCTGTGAGTCCTTTCGATGCCTTTTGGCAAGTTCCAAATGGCTGTCATGTGCCTTTTACTGAGGAGTTGCTACCATCAGGCCACTCAACCTAAAGGCCTGATTGGTGGAGTGCTGCAAAGATGGTTGTCCTTTTGGAAGGTTCTCCCATCTCCACAGAGGAATTCTGGAGCTCTGTCAGAGTGACCATTGGGTTCTTAGTCAGTTTGGCCGGACGGCCAGCTCTAGGAAGAGTCTTGGTGGTTCCAAACTTCTTCCATTTAAGAATGATGGAGACCACCGTGTGCTTCTGGACCTTCAGTGCTGCAGACATTTGTTGGTGCCCTTCCCCAGATCTGTGCCTCGACACAATCCTGTCTCTGAGCTTTACGGACCATTCCTTCGACCTCATGGCTTGGTTTTTACTCTGACATGCACTCTCAACTGTGGAACCTTATATAAATTGTCCAATAAATTGAATTTACCACAGGTGGAATCCAATCAAGTTGTAGAAACATCTCATGGATGATCATTGGAAACAAGATGCACCTGAGCTCAATTTCTCTCATAGCAAAGGGTCTAAATACGTATGTAAATAAGGTTAAAAAAATATATATACATTTGCAAGAATATCTATCAACCTGTTTTAACTTTGTCATTATGAGGTATTGTGTGTAGATTGATGAAGAATGTTTTTATTTAATCCATTTTAGAATAAGGTTGTAACGTGAACAAAATGTATAAAAAGAGAAGGGGTCTGAATACTTTACAAATACACTGTGAACCTCTAATTGTCCCCCAATATTACACCCACTAAAACCTCTCCCCATCCCAAGTTGGGTTGACGTTCCAGTGACTGGCTGACCAACCCTGTACACATGGATCTTAGGGCCTGAGATAGGGGCCCATCCTTTAAAAAGAGCACATGGTGCCACCTACAGTACAGAACCAGATCCGCAGCCAACATAATTTCTTACGCCTTTTCCTCGGTTTTACTGCATAAATATATATGAAAAAATCTTGCATATTTATTCCCACAATTATTGACGAGTATACAGTTTGGCTGTTTAAGAAGGCATGCCAAATGGCTAAATTGAGCAGGAATAGGAAGTTGATTAACCAATATCTAGTCCTAGCTGATGGAGCTCGGATACCTCCCTTCCCCCCAACACCCACAGACGCTGGTCCCCCATTGTGACCCATCTTCCCAAGCACCTCTGTGCAGTCAAACCGTTTGATTATTCTCTGCTGCTTGGGCCACAATAATATGCCTCCTCTCTGATTGTCAGAGTGTGACTCCCTCCCCTTGGGTTACTGCAGCCAGTGTTGCCAGCACTGCCACTACCTGGATGTGGTACTCCACTGGAATTCCCACCGACTAGGTACAAGGTCATTAAGGTTCTCATAAGCACCTTTTGAGTAAATCCTTGTATATTATGCTCAACCATCTGGGGGCTTTGGCCTTTGGACCTACCCTGCACAAACCTTGCATGACAATGGGCCTTCTGGAAATCTTATAAAATTACAGTTGTCACTCACATCTCACACTTTGTCCACCAGCTTCAGTATCTATGAAAGGCAGCGATGGGAACCCTTTCACATGGCCCTTCCAATGTTATCAGTGAATCATGCTTTGTGTCCCGCGGCCCTGCAGTAGTTTGCCTGCATTATGAAAAGCCTCAGAATGATGGATGTGTGTGCTTGACGTCCAGTCTATTCACAGCATCAGAGTACAACATAGGGGCATCTAGAGAAAATTGCTTCTGCTTAGGATCAGGGCCTGGTTGCATAAAACATCTTAAGTTAATTTCCCCCATATCATTTCCCTGAAGGTTTCCTTAACTTTAAGTAAGTTGCACAAAACATTTTAAGGCGAATGTCCCGCTTAAATTAAGTGAAAAAGTTAAGAGTGCCGATGACGTCCCGTAATAAGTGCTTTATTCCGTATGGATTCAATGTAAACAGCATTTGTGGAGGTGAATGTTCCTTTTCTCTGCCCTGGTTTCAAAAGCAAAGCATCCACCAAATAGCTTGCTGACTAGCTAGGTACTTAATAATGGAAGGTACTCATGCACAATCCATGGCTACAAAGCTAGCTGGCTATCTAGCTACATACTCTGTAAATTAGATTGACGTGCTAGAATATAATAGAAACAAGGTGAGAAAATAGTTACTAAAATAAAGGTGTTCTATTATCTTCTGAATCAATTTGTTTCTCCTGTCTTGAACGTAGAGGTTCTATTTTACAATCTTCTCTTTGACAAGACATTCAGTCAGTGAATCAGTCTGTCTCCATGATAACCAAAGACTCTTTCTGCCATATATGACTTCAAACTACCATAAAACCCTTAAATGATGCCCTTACCTAAGGAAATGTTTGAGGGGCTCTATGCAACACCCTTAAACAATTCCTTTTGTCCAGTCAACCTCCTCACTTAAAGAGAACACTTAAAACGTATTTGAGATCAGTGTCCCGTCCACGGGATGGTTGAGCAAACGTAGGCTAATGTAATTAGCACGAGGTTGTAAGTAACGAGAAAATTTCACAGGACATAGACATATCTGATATTGTCAGAAAGCTTAAATTCTTGTTAATCGGTAGCTATTACAGTGAAAGAATACCATGCTATTGTTTGAGGAGAGTGCACAATTTTGAATATGAAAGTTATTAATTAACAAATTAACCACATTTGGGCAGTCTTGATACAAAATTAACAGAAATGCAATGCTTCATTGGATCAGTCTAAAACCTTGATCATACACTGCTGCCATCTAGTGGCCAAAATCTTAATTGCACCTGGGCTGGAATAATACATTATGGCCTTTCTCTTGCATTTCAAAGATGATGGTATAAAACAATAACTTTTTTGTATTGTCTTTTACCAGATCCATTGTGTTGCATTCTCCTACATTCCTTTCACATTTCCACAAACTTCAAAGTGTTTCCTTTCAGATTGTACCAATAAAATGCATATCCTTGCTTCAGGACCTGAGCTACAGGCAGTTAGATTTGGGTATGTCATTTCAGGTGAAAATTGAAAAAAAGGGGCGGATCCTTAAGAGGTTTTATGCAACTGGGTGTAATTGGTACAGTCTGTAGAGAAAGTGGGGAAGAAGGGAAAAAAACTGCCAAGTTGTGCTGTAGATTTGTGTTCTGTGTTTATGGGAAAGCCACATCTCTTCAAAGATAAAAAATAAACACTGTCCAACCAATGCACCTTGGGATTTACCCAGCCCTCCTTCCCAAATTCTGTTCTTGCTCTCTTCTTGCTAACACATTCCCTCCTTCACCCTCTCCCTCACCCTGTGTGTTTGTGTGTCTCTCACGCCCTCTGTTCCTCTTTCTCTCAGGCTTTCTCTCTCTCTATGACTTTGTGCCAGGTTGGCAGTGGAGGCAATGAGTCTGTGTCCAAAGCATGTTAGTGTGAGGTCTGGCACGACCAACTGTGTCAAGTGTGCGTGTGTGTGTGTGTGTGTGTGTGTGTGTGTGTGTGTGTGTGTGTGTGTGTGTGTGTGTGTGTGTGTGTGTGTGTGCGTGTGCGTGTGCGTGTGCGTGTGCGTGTGTGCGTGAGAGTATGCACCCTTGTGAGTAGTGAAGTGAATGAAAACAAGGACTTTGATGAGCTGCTCGCCTCCATTCTGGCCTTCTCTCCTACCCTTGTTTACATCTGCTTCACTACAAGTACTCGCCTGTTATACAGCACACTCCTAATAATCAGCATGTGCAAGCAGGCACACAAAGAAACCATGGCCAGTAGACACTTATAATATGCCTTAGTTAAGCTTTTACAAACACCAGTTCAATCAACAACAGATAAAGGACCACCATAAAGCCGGGTCACTCAGAACGTTAACGCTGTATTGGAGTTGTTGACCGCATTAATACACACACAGCTGTTCCTATCTTATTGATAATATCATTGGCTATTGATCAACGAGTCACAACCTTACAGCATATACATTTTGAGTACATTTTGAGTATCTGTTCCTCAGTATGTGTTCCACCTATCCCAGAATCAAGTCTCCTTCTAACTTCTCTCAGTACCCCCATGTTCTACTCCCCCTGTCGCTCCATTCAACCTCCTCACCGTGGAAATAACTATACTGTCCAGTCAACCTCCTCACCGTGGAGATAACTATACTGTCCAGTCAACCTCCTCACCGTGGAAATAACTATACTGTCCAGTCAACCTCCTCACCGTGGAGATAACTATACTGTCCAGTCAACCTCCTCACCGTGGAAATAACTATACTGTCCAGTCAACCTCCTCACTGTGGAGATAACTATACTGTCCAGTCAACCTCCTCACCGTGGAAATAACTATACTGTCCAGTCAACCTCCTCACCGTGCAAATAACTATACAGTCCAGTCAACCTCCTCACCGTGGAAATAACTATACTGTCCAGTCAACCTCCTCACTGTGGAGATAACTATACTGTCCAGTCAACCTCCTCACTGTGGAGATAATTATACTGTCCAGTGAACCTCCTCACTGTAGAGATAATTATACTGTCCATTCAACCTCCTCACTGTGGAGATAACTGTACTGTCCAGTCAACCTCCTCACTGTGGAGATAACTATACTGTCCAGTCAAACTCCTCACTGTGGAGATAACTATACCATCCACTCAACCTCTGCACCGTGGAGGTAACTATGCTATCCAGTCAACCTCCACACTGTGGTGATAACTATACTGTCCAGTCAACCTCCTCACTGTGGAGATAACTATACTGTCCAGTCAACCTCTTCACCGTGGAAATAACTATACTGTCCAGTCAACCTCCTCACCGTGCAAATAACTATACAGTCCAGTCAACCTCCTCACCGTGGAAATAACTATACTGTCCAGTCAACCTCCTCACTGTGGAGATAACTATACTGTCCAGTCAACCTCCTCACTGTGGAGATAATTATACTGTCCAGTCAACCTCCTCACTGTGGAGATAATTATACTGTCCATTCAACCTCCTCACTGTGGAGATAACTGTACTGTCCAGTCAACCTCCTCACTGTGGAGATAACTATACTGTCCAGTCAAACTCCTCACTGTGGAGATAACTATACCATCCACTCAACCTCTGCACCGTGGAGGTAACTATGCTATCCAGTCAACCTCCACACTGTGGTGATAACTATACTGTCCACTCAACCTCCTCACTGTGAAGATAACTATATTGTCCAGTCAACATCCTCACTGTGGAGTTTACTATACTGTCCAGTCAACCTCCTCACTGCAGAGATACCTATACTGTCCACTCAACCTCCTCACTGCAGAGATAACTATACCGACCAGTCAACCTCCTCAATGCAGAGATAACTATATTGTCCACTCAACCTCCTCACTGCAGAGATAACGATACCAACCAGTCAACCTGCTCACTGTGGAGATAACTGTATTTTCCACTCAACCTCACTGTGGAGGTAACTATAACGATACGGTCCAGTCAACCTCCTCACTGTGGAGATAGCTATACTGGCCAGTCAACCTCCTCACTGAGGAAATGTCTATGCTGCCAAGAAAACCTCCTCACTGCAGAGATATCTATCCTTGTCCAGTCAACCTCCTCACTGTGGAGATAACTACTCTGACCATTCAACCTCCTCACTGTGGAGATAATTGTTTCCAGTCAACCTCCTCACTGCAGAGATAACTATACTGTCCACTCAACCTCCTCTCTACGGAGAAATCTATGCTGTCCAGTCAACCTTCTCACTGCGGAGATATCTATATTGTCCACTCAACCTCCTCACTGCGGAGATAACTATACTGTCCACTCAACCTTCTCACTACAGAGATAACTATATTCTCATTTCGGAGATAACTATACTGTCCAGTCAACCTCCTCACTGCAGAGATACCTATACTGTCCACTCAACCTCCTCACTGCAGAGAAAACTATACCAACCAGTCAACCTCCTCACTGCAGAGATAACTATATTGTCCATTCAACCTCCTCACTGCAGAGATAACTATACCAACCAGTCAACCTCCTCACTGTGGAGATAACTGTATTGTCCACTCAACCTCCTCACTGTGAAGACAACTATATTGTCCACTCAACCTCCTCACTGCAGAGATAACTATACCGACCAGTCAACCTCATCACTGTGGAGATAACTGTATTGTCCACTCAACCTCCTCAATGTGAAGATAACTATATTGTCCACTCAACCTCCTCACTGTGGAGTTTACTATACTGTCCTGTCAACTTCCTCACTGCAGAGATAACTGTATTGTCCACTCAACCTCCTCACTGTGAAGACAACTATACTGACCAGTCAACCTCCGAACTGTGGAGATAACTATACTGTCCAGTCAAACTCCTCACTGTGGAGATAACTATACCATCCACTCAACCTCTGCACCGTGGAGATAAATATGCTATCCAGTCAACCTCCACACTGTAGTGATTACTATACTGTCCAGTCAACATCCTCACTGTGGAGTTAACTATACGTCCAGTCAACCTGCTCACTGTGGAGATGACTATGGTGTCCAGTCAACCTCCTCACTGCAGAGATAACTATACCGACCATTCAACCTCATCACTGCAGAGATATTTATACTGTCTGGTCAACCCCCTCACTGTGGAGATAACTATACTGTCCATCCAACCTTCTCACTGCGGAGATATCTACCTCCCAGTCAACTTCCTCACTGTGTAGATAGCTATACTGGCCAGTCAACCTCTCCCACTGTGGAGATAACTATGTAGTCCAGTCAACCTCTCCCACTGTGGAGATAACTTTACTGTCCATCCAACCTCCTCACTACGGATATATCTATACTGCCCAGTCAATCTCCTCACTGTGGAGATAGCTATGCTGTCCAATCAACCTCCTCACTGTGTAGATAGCTATTCTGACCAGTCAACCACCTCACTGTGGAGATAGCTATTCTGATCAGTCAACCTCCTCACTGTGGAGATAGCTATTCTGATCAGTCAACCTCCTCACTGTGGAGATAACTATATTGTCCACTCAACCTCCTCACTGCAGAGATAACGATACCAAACAGTCAACCTGCTCACTGTGGAGATAACTGTATTTTCCACTCAACCTCACTGTGGAGGTAACTATAACGATACGGTCCAGTCAACCTCCTCACTGTGGAGATGACTATGGTGTCCAGTCAACCACCTCACTGTGGAGATAGCTATACTGGCCAGTCAACCTCCTCACTGAGGAAATATCTATGCTGCCAAGAAAACCTCCTCACTGCAGAGATATCTATCCTTGTCCAGTCAACCTCCTCACTGTGGAGATAACTACTCTGACCATTCAACCTCCTCACTGTGGAGATATCTATCCTTATCCAGTCAACCTCCTCACTGTGGAGATAACTGTTTCCAGTCAACCTCCTCACTGCAGAGATAACTATACTGTCCACTCAACCTCCTCTCTACGGAGAAATCTATGCTGTCCAGTCAACCTTCTCACTGCGGAGATATCTATATTGTCCACTCAACCTCCTCACTACGGAGATAACTATACTGTCCACTCAACCTCCTCAATACGGAGATAACTATATTCTCATTTCGGAGATAACTATACTGTCCAGTCAACCTCCTCACTGCAGAGATACCTATACTGTCCACTCAACCTCCTCACTGCAGAGAAAACTATACCAACCAGTCAACCTCCTCACTGCAGAGATAACTATATTGTCCACTCAACCTCCTCACTGCAGAGATAACTATACCGACCAGTCAACCTCCTCACTGTGGAGATAACTGTATTGTCCACTCAACCTCCTCACTGTGAAGACAACTATATTGTCCACTCAACCTCCTCACTGCAGAGATAACTATACCGACCAGTCAACCTCATCACTGTGGAGATAACTGTATTGTCCACTCAACCTCCTCAATGTGAAGATAACTATATTGTCCACTCAACCTCCTCACTGTGGAGTTTACTATACTGTCCTGTCAACTTACTCACTGCAGAGATAACTGTATTGTCCACTCAACCTCCTCACTGTGAAGACAACTATACTGACCAGTCAACCTCCGAACTGTGGAGATAACTATACTGTCCAGTCAAACTCCTCACTGTGGAGATAACTATACCATCCACTCAACCTCTGCACCGTGGAGATAAATATGCTATCCAGTCAACCTCCACACTGTAGTGATTACTATACTGTCCAGTCAACATCCTCACTGTGGAGTTAACTATACGTCCATTCAACCTGCTCACTGTGGAGATGACTATGGTGTCCAGTCAACCTCCTCACTGCAGAGATAACTATACCGACCATTCAACCTCATCACTGCAGAGATATTTATACTGTCTGGTCAACCCCCTCACTGTGGAGATAACTATACTGTCCATCCAACCTTCTCACTGCGGAGATATCTACCTCCCAGTCAACTTCCTCACTGTGTAGATAGCTATACTGGCCAGTCAACCTCTCCCACTGTGGAGATAACTTTACTGTCCATCCAACCTCCTCACTACGGATATATCTATACTGCCCAGTCAATCTCCTCACTGTGGAGATAGCTATGCTGTCCAATCAACCTCCTCACTGTGTAGATAGCTATTCTGACCAGTCAACCACCTCACTGTGGAGATAGCTATACTGGCCAGTCAACCTCCTCACTGTGGAGATAGCTATTCTGATCAGTCAACCTCCTCACTGTGGGGATAACTATATTGTCCACTCAACCTCCTCACTGCAGAGATAACGATACCAACCAGTCAACCTCCTCACTGTGGAGATAACTGTATGGTCCACTCAACCTCCTCACTGTGGAGTTTACTATACTGTCCAGTCAACCTCCTCACTGTGGAGATAACTATATTGTCCACTCAACCTCCTCACTGCAGAGATAACGATACCAACCAGTCAACCTGCTCACTGTGGAGATAACTGTATTTTCCACTCAACCTCACTGTGGAGGTAACTATAACGATACGGTCCAGTCAACCTCCTCACTGTGGAGATGACTATGGTGTCCAGTCAACCACCTCACTGTGGAGATAGCTATACTGGCCAGTCAACCTCCTCACTGAGGAAATATCTATGCTGCCAAGAAAACCTCCTCACTGCAGAGATATCTATCCTTGTCCAGTCAACCTCCTCACTGCAGAGATAACTATACTGTCCACTCAACCTCCTCTCTACGGAGAAATCTATGCTGTCCAGTCAACCTTCTCACTGCGGAGATATCTATATTGTCCACTCAACCTCCTCACTACGGAGATAACTATACTGTCCACTCAACCTCCTCAATACGGAGATAACTATATTCTCATTTCGGAGATAACTATACTGTCCAGTCAACCTCCTCACTGCAGAGATACCTATACTGTCCACTCAACCTCCTCACTGCAGAGAAAACTATACCAACCAGTCAACCTCCTCACTGCAGAGATAACTATATTGTCCACTCAACCTCCTCACTGCAGAGATAACTATACCGACCAGTCAACCTCCTCACTGTGGAGATAACTGTATTGTCCACTCAACCTCCTCACTGTGAAGACAACTATATTGTCCACTCAACCTCCTCACTGCAGAGATAACTATACCGACCAATCAACCTCATCACTGTGGAGATAACTGTATTGTCCACTCAACCTCCTCAATGTGAAGATAACTATATTGTCCACTCAACCTCCTCACTGTGGAGTTTACTATACTGTCCTGTCAACTTCCTCACTGCAGAGATAACTGTATTGTCCACTCAACCTCCTCACTGTGAAGACAACTATACTGACCAGTCAACCTCCGAACTGTGGAGATAACTATACTGTCCAGTCAAACTCCTCACCTTGGAGATAACTATACCATCCACTCAACCTCTGCACCGTGGAGATAAATATGCTATCCAGTCAACCTCCACACTGTAGTGATTACTATACTGTCCAGTCAACATCCTCACTGTGGAGTTAACTATACGTCCATTCAACCTGCTCACTGTGGAGATGACTATGGTGTCCAGTCAACCTCCTCACTGCAGAGATAACTATACCGACCATTCAACCTCATCACTGCAGAGATATTTATACTGTCTGGTCAACCCCCTCACTGTGGAGATAACTATACTGTCCATCCAACCTTCTCACTGCGGAGATATCTACCTCCCAGTCAACTTCCTCACTGTGTAGATAGCTATACTGGCCAGTCAACCTCTCCCACTGTGGAGATAACTTTACTGTCCATCCAACCTCCTCACTACGGATATATCTATACTGCCCAGTCAATCTCCTCACTGTGGAGATAGCTATGCTGTCCAATCAACCTCCTCACTGTGTAGATAGCTATTCTGACCAGTCAACCACCTCACTGTGGAGATAGCTATACTGGCCAGTCAACCTCCTCACTGTGGAGATAGCTATTCTGATCAGTCAACCTCCTCACTGTGGGGATAACTATATTGTCCACTCAACCTCCTCACTGCAGAGATAACGATACCAACCAGTCAACCTCCTCACTGTGGAGATAACTGTATGGTCCACTCAACCTCCTCACTGTGGAGTTTACTATACTGTCCAGTCAACCTCCTCACTGTGGAGATAACTGTTTCCAGTCAACCTCCTCACTGCAGAGATAACTATATTGTCCAGTCAACCTTCTCATTTTGGAGATAACTATACTGTCCACTCAACCTCCTCACTACAGAGATAACTATACTGTCCACTCAACCTCCTCACTATGGAGATAACTACATTCTCATTTTGGAGATAACTATACTGTCCAGTCAACCTTCTCACTGCGGAGATATCTATGTTGAACAGTCAACCTTCTCATTTCGGAGATAACTATACTGTCCAGTCAACCTTCTCATTTCGGAGATAACTATACTGTCCAGTCAACCTTCTCATTTCAGAGATAACTATACTGTCCAGTCAACCTTCTAATTTCGGGGATAACTATACTGTCCATTACTACTCCACATTGAACCAAAGCCAGAGAGGATGGGTACATTACTACTCCACATTGAACCAAAGCCAGAGAGGATGGGTACATTACTACTCCACATTGAACCAAAGCCAGAGAGGATGGGTACATTACTACTCCACATTGAACCACAGTCAGAGAGGATGGGTACATTACTACTCCACATTGAACCAAAGCCAGAGAGGATGGGTACATTACTACTCCACATTGAACCAAAGCCAGAGAGGATGGGTACATTACTACTCCACATTGAACCAAAGCCAGAGAGGATAGGTACATTACTACTCCACATTGAACCACAGCAAGATAGGATGGGTACATTACTACTCCACATTGAACCACAGTCAGAGAGGATGGGTACATTACTACTCCACATTGAACCAAAGCCAGAGAGGATGGGTACATTACTACTCCACATTGAACCAAAGCCAGAGAGGATGGGTACATTACTACTCCACATTGAACCAAAGCCAGAGAGGATGGGTACATTACTACTCCACATTGAACCACAGTCAGAGAGGATAGGTACATTACTACTCCACATTGAACCAAAGCCAGAGAGGATGGGTACATTACTACTCCACATTGAACCAAAGCCAGAGAGGATAGGTACATTACTACTCCACATTGAACCACAGCAAGATAAGATGGGTACATTACTACTCCACATTGTTGATCTGCAGTTCTCATTTGTTGCTCATGGTAAGTACTTATCTGTTGCATGAGAAATATAATGAAATCTATTACTGCCACCAGCACAGGCATTGTGGAAAACACAAGGCTCGCTGTCAATTGCATGGTAGGTTGTCTTTTGGCAGCTTCTGCTGTGCGCGAGTGATGTAGTGATGTGCCAGTGATGTGCCATTCCCCATTCCCTGTCCCTGTGTGTGTAATTTTCCCCCATTTTATTTGGGAGTGTATAATTTCTATAGTACTGAGAAAGCGGTTGGTTTGTTATTGTGGCTGATCAATATTTTTGTAGACGGCGGGCGTGGTGCCACAATGACAAGGAGAGGAGGCATAATAGGGAAGCTCTGCTCTGGGGCGATAGGCAGGTAGCGACGAGACGAGGCAGGAGGAGGGACACAGAAAGCCTCTGGGAGCCACAATAGCCACTCTTTTGTCCTGACCAGACTGAGGAAAAGGACAGTGGATAAGGAGGGAGGAGAGAATGGAGGGAGAGAGGAAATTACAGAATTTAGAAAAAGTTTTGGTTGGTGGTGACGCCAACATGTTTTGTGCTGGTTTAATTAGATACTGTGTGCATACAAGTTGTTCTTCTTTTGTGCAAGCAAGAGCTACTGCAAGATGCTGAGAATGTCTCTCTCTCATCCTCATATTTTATAATGATTCTTCAAATAGACATTTCATTGGTCCTTTCTTCACTGTGATGTATGTGTTTGGTGAACCCCAGGAGAATAGAGCCTAGTGGAAGACTGACTAAAGTGCCCTGTATCTACTGTGAAACCTGTATGCAGCATTGCTAAATGGATCATTAATTAAAGCTATTAGCTGTTCTGTATTCTACAGGTCATTTCCTTCCCTCCAACTTTAATGGCTTGTTTGAAAATATCCGTGGGAACATGGCTCACACTACCTGCTTTACACACTCACAGATCACATGGATGTTTCTCAGGCAGCATGTGGGCTATAATTAAATACATCCCATGACTTCTTCTCGCTTCGATGCTTCACACTGGCAAGTTTGTTTGAAATAAACATCATTGCCGAATAGCAATTGCCAACATGGCACTGTGGGCATATACGTACAGACTAAATTTGTTGTCAGCTTGTTTTTCAGAAATCTTTCTATAGTCTGGTAATTGTGGATAACAGATATGTTTGCTTTGTCTACAATCGAGTATGAGTATTAAGCACCATCTTGACCTGTAGAAGAGGATTCATTCTCTCCTAAATGGTTTATTTAGGAAAACACCAAGGGACTTGTGCTACACAGCAGTTTTAAAGTTCATAATAAATGGAATCACAATACTTGGACAAAACAATGTCAAATCATGACACAGGAAACTAGAAAACTATCCTCTATTGAATTTTGTATGTGCTGCTTCAATGTCCTTAGAATCAAGCCAGGCCAACATGAAATAGCAGCAGCACGTCTCTGGCTAAATTACAGCCTAGGGCTGGAACAAGCACAACTGAAAATAGATGGAGACGAGGGGTCAGTTACACTTTGTCATCCCAATCAATAGAAACCAGCTGGTTGTGATGTGGGCCAGTTCTCTTCTACCTACTAGTGTCACCCAGGAGAATCTCCAGCATGTCCCAAATGGCACGCCTTTCCCAATATAGTGCACTACTTTTGACCAGGGCCCATTGGGCAGTGCACTACAAATGGAATAGTGTACCATTTGGGATTACAGTCCCCATGTGATGGGCAGAGGAGCCAGCCAGCTGTCACTGTGATTAATGACACAATAACATTTACATCCACCACACCATCCAGTTTATATCCGTTCAAACATGTCTTTCCTGAGCTTCAGGCTTTTTCAAACAGTAATTTCCCCATCCTCATCCATTGTGTGGTAGTGAGACGATATGAACCCTTCTACAGTGATTTATACAGTAGAGAAGGGGAGCTCACTAGTCTGGCCCAGTGGCTCTGGTCCCTGAGCTGAGGAGGGAATACTGTAGGGGGGTGGGTGTACTGTAGGGGTAGGGGTATTGTAGGAGGGTGGGGGTATTGTAGCAGGGTGGGGGTATTGTAGGAGGTAGGGTTATTGTGGGTGGGGGGGGTACTGTAGGAGGGTGGTGGTATTGTAGGAGGGTGGGGGTATTGTAGGAGGTAGGGTTATTGTGGGTGGGGGGGTACTGTAGGAGGGTGGTGGTATTGTAGGAGGGTGGGGGTATTGTAGGAGGTAGGGTTATTGTGGGTGGGGAGGTACTGTAGGAGGGTGGGGGTATTGTAGGGGGAGGGGTACTGTGGTAAGGTGATACAGGGTCGCTAGTGGGATGAGGGAAGGGGGGCTTCTGTTGCAGTGCTTTAATCTATCTTCCTCAAACTCTGACTGAGTGCAGGTGTCTGTCTGTCTGCAGTGTTTGGAGCTAGTATTTCCTCCAGCTCAGTGTGTGTGTGTGTGTGTGTGTGTGTGTGTGTGTGTGTGTCTCTGCATGTCTGGTGCTAGTATTTCCTCCACGTCAGTGTGTGTGTGTGTAGTTCAGCTGTGTAGTGTCTCCTCTAGCTCACAGTGTATGTATCTCTCTGTGTATCTCTGTTTGTCTAGTGCAGTGGTACAGTGTGTGTCTCTTCCAGCTGTGACAGTGCAACTCAGTGTGTGTGTGAGGCTGACAGGCTGAGTACAGAGTACAGAGTACAGAGTATAGAACAGTGACAAGCCCGGACTGGTTGATTGCCAGGCCCACTGTGAGACAGACAGGCCAGAGATTGAAATGGACGAGACGGCACCTCCAATTGAACCAGGGGACGGCACCTCTAATTGAACAAGTGTGTGTGTGTGTGTGTGTGTGTGTGTGTGTGTGTGTGTCTGTCTGTCTGTCTGTCTGTCTGTCTGTCTGTCTGTCTGTCTGTCTGTCTGTCTGTCTGTCTGTCTGTCTGTCTGTCTGTCTGTCCCTGTGTGTGTGTGTGTGTGTGTGTGTGTGTGTGTGTGTGTGTGTGTGTGTGTGTGTGTGTGTGTGTGTGTGTGTGTGTGTGTGTGTGTGTGTGTGTGTGTGTGTGTGTGTGTGTGCACTAGAGGTCGACCGATTAATTGGAATGGCCGATTAATTAGGGCCGATTTCAAGTTTTCATAACAATCGGTAATCGGCATTTTTGGACACTTTTTTGGACACGATTACATTGCACTCCACGAGGAGACTGCGTGGCAGGCTGACTACCTGTTATGCAGTGCAGCAAGGAACCAAGGTAAGGGGCTAGCTAGCATTAAACTTATCTTATAAAAAAATCAATCTTAACATAATCACTAGTTAACTACACATGGTTGATGATATCACTAGTTTATCTAGCTTGTCCTGCGTTGTTATTCTGTTATTCATCAGCCACAGATGAAAGTTCACTCTGAGTGTCAGTGTTATGGTAAGATATCTTAGATTCAAAGGTGCATTATGCAGGAATCGCTCCGCCATTACCTGGTTGCTAAGATTGTAATAGTGTAGTTCGCCTAATTTCAGTTTGTGACAAAACTAGCAAGTATAGTGTAGATAGTCATTGCACCATCTAAACCATAACCAAATATATTGTATTTTCAGCTGTTTGAAGCTGGTGTACAAAACCAGAAGTACATAGAACAGATCTACCTCTTCTTAGACTAGCTTTCAATGAGAATTACATATCTATCTATAACTCGCATTTCTATGTGAATTTGGTTGGGTCGCTCAAAAAATGACATATTGCAGCTTTAAAAGACAATTTAATAAAATAAGCACTTGAACTGTCATCTGTGACATATTGATTTGACTTGCATGTGGCTTTCCACAAACACATTTGAGCACAGCACATACACACACGAACACACACAGCCAGCGCTTCCATGATGGTTTGTTCCAGCTGTTGAATCTTTTATGTGTTTATCTTTTTTAACTGTGAGGCGGGTGTATTATTTACACTGTGGTGTGCTGCTTATATTTACCCCCTTCGACAGGACAGAGACAGGCACTGACATGTCTCTCTCTCTCTCTCTCTCTCTCTCTCTCTCTCTCAAACAATAAAAAATAAAAGTAAACATTACACCACTCACAGAAGTTCCAAAAAATAAAGGCATTTCAAATGTAATATTTAAGGGCGCTGTACTGCAGCGCCAGCTGTGCCACCAGAGACCCTTGGTTCGCGCCCAGTCTCTGTCGTAACCGGCCGCGACCGGGAGGTCCGTGGGGCAACACACAATTGGCCTAGCATCGTTAGGGAGGGCTTGGCTGGAAAGGATATCCTTGTCTCATTATGCACCAGTGGCTTGGTTGGGTTGTATATCGGAGGACGCATGACTTTCAACCTTTGTAGCGATGAGACAAGATAGTAGCTACAAACATTTGGATACCATGAAATTGGGGAGAAAAAATAAATAATGGAATATTATTTCTATATGCAGTGTTGTAACGATGAGCAAATAGTTCAAGTACAAAAGGGAAAATAAATAAACATAAATACAGGTTGTATTTAAAATGGTGTTTGTTCTTCACTGGTTGGACTTTTCTTGTGGCAACAGGTCACAAATCTTACTGCTGTGATGGCACACTGTGGAATTTCACCCAGTAGATATGGTATTTTATGTCTCTATCCATCTCCCAACTCTATCATCTTCACTTCTGTCATCCTCCTCTCTTCCTCTTCTCCCCCTTTCTTAATTACCTCTCCCTTCCTTAGTTACCTCCCCTTTCCTTATTTACCTCCACCTTCCTTAGTTACCTCTCCCTTCCTTAGTTACCTCCCCTTTCCTTATTTACCTCCATCTTCCTTAGTTACCTCTCCCTTCCTTAGTTACCTCTCCCTTCCTTAGTTACCTCCACCTTCCTTAGTTACCTCTCCCTTCCTTAGATACCTCTCACCTTCCTTAGTTACCTCCCCCTTCCTTATTTACCTCCACCTTCCTTAGTTACCTCTCCCTTCCTTAGTTACCTCCCCTTTCCTTATTCACCTCCACCTTCCTTAGTTACCTCTCCCTTCCTTAGTTACCTCTCCCTTCCTTAGTTACCTCCCCCTTCCTTATTTTCCTCCACCTTCCTTAGTTACCTCTCCCTTCCTTAGTTACCTCCCCCTTCCTTATTTTTCTCCATCTTCCTTAGTTACCTCTCCCTTCCTTAGTTACCTCCCCTTTGCTTATTCACCTCCACCTTCCTTAGTTACCTCTCCCTTCCTTAGTTACCTCTCCCTTCCTTAGTTACCTCCCCTTTCCTTATTTACCTCCACCTTCCTTAGTTACCTCTCCCTTCCTTAGTTACCTCCCCTTTCCTTAGTTACCTCCACCTTTTGAGTAGAGCCACAGTGTGGAGAAGCTATAAATGGGGGGAGTTAAGTGATGCTGTGAGGAACCTGAGTCTGTCTCAGTCCTGGGCCCTGGGCCTATTGTTGACAGTCTGCCTGCCTGCCTGCCTGCCTGCCTACCTGCCTGCCTGCCTGCCTGCCTGCCTGTCTGTCTGTCTGTCTGTCTGTCTGTCTGTCTGTCTGTCTGTCTGTCTGTCTGTGTGTCTGTCTGTCTGTCTGTCTGTCTGTCTGTCTGTCTGTCTGTGTCTGCAAAAGGGCCCACAGTTCTCCCTTGGACTAAAAAATGGCACCCTATACCTAAACCCTATTAAGTGCAGTACTTTTGAGTACTGCACTCCACAGCGTGGAGAAGCTATATATGGGGGAGTTAGGTGATGCTGTGAGGGACCTGAGTCTGTCTCAGTCCTGGGCCCTGGGCCTATTGTTGACAGACAGGCTGCTCATCCACCCTCACTCCCAGTGAGAGGAACCAGGATTGAGATGGATGGGAGAGAGAGGCAGGGGAGGCAGGAGGGATGGACACCAGTTGGAGTGGTCGCTCTGAGGGGGTTGTATGACCAGAACAGCCCCAGCCAGACTGGATCTGGTGATACATGGGGCAGAGGGGAGTATGAGAAAGAGTGAGAGAGTGGCTCTGAAAGGAATGTGTGTATGGGCTGGGTTCCACTCTGCTGCCTGTTCCGGTAAGCTCTGACTCACTGACACCCTATGATCCTGATCCCAGCCCGGCCTGGTACACTCTGCCTGGCACAGAGGCTTTGGTTACGGCCCGCTGATCTCATCGGGGGTCCAGGAGGAACACAATATTCCCTCTACAGACAAGCCCTAATGATTGCTGTGTCAGCGGCCATATTATACCTTCCCCACATTGAACTGGCTGCGTTGGCAGCCATTTAATTCCGTCTCTGTTCGGCCAGCAGATGATATTTAAGCAAAGGCTGGTCTAGGGCTATTGGGCTGGTTAGTACAGACACCAGTGTTAATGGCTATTTTACAGACAGCATTTACACTCTTGGCTTATTAACACTGAAAAACACAGCTTATTCACAGAAGTCGGAAAGGAGCAACTAATTATTTTGACCAGGGCAAATTCTGCCAAGGCGTGTTTCAATTCTTCTCATTATGATTTTCTGCTATTTAAGAGGCCATGATTTTTTCTCCTCTCCCTCCTCTTCATCTTCCTGTTAAGTTAATATAACATGCCCTCTGTCATGTCTTGTTATGTCTGTTCCTGTCCTTTCTCTTCACTCTGTCTCTCTCTGCTGGTCTTTTTAGGTTACCTTCTCTGTCTCTCATTCTTCAGCTGTTCTACATCTCCCCTAACTAGGTCATTCACTCTTTCCCACCTGTTATCTCTTCCCCCTCTGATTAGGTCTCTATTTCTCTCTCTGTTCCTGCTACTTTCAGTGTCTGATTCTTGTTTGTGTTTTCGATGCCAGAAGCAAGCTGTCGTCCCGTTTGCTTCCACCTTGTCCTATCCTGTCGGAGTCTGCCTGGCAGGTGCATCCTGCATTATACTAACGTTCTTTTTGTTCCATTGACTACGTTGGAAGAGGATTTATGCCATTCCTGTTTTTCATTAAAGAACTCTGTTTTCTGTTAAAACCGCTTTTGGGTCTTCACTCAAGTACATAACACCCTCCCCCAGTAATGCATGCTGGGCTATGGAGGGCGTGGGTCCTGTCCAAACAGTAGTTCGTTTTCCAGCCTGTCCCCTGACACACACGGCGGGGCGCGGCCCATCCATTACCTAAATATGGCTCACATCCCCCTCCTCCTCAACAGATCAGCCAATCAGTGAGGCTCATTTAAAGGCCATTTAGAAGTTGAAGCAGTCATTATTGTCATGGTACTATTAACCACCTTGATGCACATGGCGGCTCATAGAGCTGTTAGAAATGCTTTAAACTTGCTAGGTCTACTGGGTTTAGGTAGGTAATATATCTCCCTATGGTTCCTTGCTAGGTCTCCTGGGTTTAGGTAGGTAATATACCTCCCTATGGTTCCTTGCTAGGTCTCCTGGGTATAGGTAGGTAATATACCTCCCTATGGTTCCTTGCTAGGTCTCCTGGGTTTAGGTAGGTAATATACCTCCCTATGACACCCTGCTAGGTCTCCTGGGTATAGGTAGGTAATATACCTCCCTATGGCTCCCTGCTAGGTCTCCTGGGTTTAGGTAGGTAATATACCTCCCTATGACACCCTGCTAGGTCTCCTGGGTATAGGTAGGTAATATACCTCCCTATGACACCCTGCTAGGTCTCCTGGGTATAGGTAGGTAATATACCTCCCTATGACACCTTGCTAGGTCTCCTGGGTATAGGTAGGTAATATACCTCCCTATGACACCCTGCTAGGTCTCCTGGGTATAGGTAGGTAATATACCTCCCTATGGCTCCCTGCTAGGTCTCCTGGGTATAGGTAGGTAATATATCTCCCTATGGTTCCTTGCTAGGTCTCCTGGGTATAGGTAGGTAATATACCTCCCTATGGTTCCTTGCTAGGTCTCCTGGGTATAGGTAGGTAATATACCTCCCTATGGCTCCCTGCTAGGTCTCCTGGGTATAGGTAGGTAATATACCTCCCTATGGTTCCTTGCTAGGTCTCCTGGGTATAGGTAGGTAATATATCTCCCTATGGCTCCCTGCTAGGTCTCCTGGGTATAGGTAGGTAATATATCTCCCTATGGTTCCTTGCTAGGTCTCCTGGGTATAGGTAGGTAATATACCTCCCTATGGCTCCCTGCTAGGTCTCCTGGGTATAGGTAGGTAATATACCTCCGTATGACACCCTGCTAGATTGAAGCTCTGGTCACGTCCACAAGCAGTTGATATGGTTATGTATGGGAAGAAAGGATTGTCTGAGTTGAAAAGGCTTGATTAAACTGGGGAAGAGGTGAAATGGCTGTGGGTGATTGTGGTCGGACATACAAACAACTGTTCACGGCATGTTTATGTTATAACAAATCAGGGCCCATTTTGAGGCATTTTGGTTCCAGACAAAAACAGTTCCGAGTTGTGACTCATACATCAGTGTGGAACAAGTCATTTAACTGTTTGAATTGAGATTGCTATAGGAGTTTTTGGAAATATTGTACGTACATATAGTATACAGTATATTTTCTATAGACTCCTAGAAGCCTCATGGGTCGAACCCGGGTCTGTAGTGACGCCTCTAGCTGGTTGACTATCTGAGCTGGTTGACATGTCTGTCCTGTCCAGTTCTCGTTCTCTTTCTCTCTCTCTCTGTCTCTCTCTCCCTCTCTCTCTCTCTCTCTCTCTCTCTCTCTCTCTCTGTCTCTCTCTCTCTCCCTCTCTCTATCTCTGTCTCTGTCTCTGTCTCTCTCTCTCTCTCTCTCTCTCTCTCTCTCTCTGTCTCTCTCTCTCTCCCTCTCTCTATCTCTCTCTCTGTCTCTGTCTCTGTCTCTCTCTCTCTGTCTCTCTCCCTCTCTCTCTCTTTATTTCTCTGTCTCTGTCTCTGTCTCTCTCTCTCTGTCTCTCTCTCTCTCTCTCTCAGTATGTATTAAACTCCTGTAGGAGAGCTGATATTTCCCCATGCAGCACCCAGGAATAACTCCTCACCATGTCCATAATTAAGAGAAGACCTTCAGAGCAGTGTGATCCAGTAAGCAACATGTCAGCACTAATCAGGTAATGAATAGGTGTAAGGGAGCAGGTAGGAAGCAACATAAGGTCCGGATGGATGAGCAGAGAGGAGGAAACTCACATGCACTGGAGGTGAAGATAAACACAGACAGTGACAGAGCAGAGGGGAGGTGGAGAGTGACAGATGGAGTAGTGGAAGGAGGGATGAAATTGGGGAGAGAGAAGTGCCTTACTGTCATTACCCCTGAGAAGACAGGTGTGGACCATGATTAAGACTGAGCTTCAATGGCAGCCATCTGGAAACACCCCCAGTACTCACCCTCGGCAGGGACATTGTGCTCACATACACACCTACACGCACATGTGCATACTGTACACACACACACACATACACACGCACACACACAAATGCACACACTCCATCTCAGTGGAGGGCATGTTGTTGTAACAGAAACAAAACAAGATATGCAGTGGAAGCTAGAGGGAGCCTTGGAATGAATAATGAATACAATCATATTTCCCTCCATTTTGCTGCACGAGCTCAGCCCAAAACACAGACACGACCCATTCTATAGGTCTCAACCTGCCTCCATATCCACCTGTCTGCCAGTCTGCTCCCACCTCTTCAAATCCATCCCCATTCATTTCTGACCAACAGGGTAATGAGAGAAGAGGAAACGAGAGGGAGAGTCTAAATGAAAACTGGTGTCTGTTTAACATCTCTTTCCAGGGCACAGCTCAGCTATATTGGATTTTTTTTTTCATTTTTTTTTTGTGAAAGCAGAAACCATTTTCGTATAACCTCTAGCACATGTGTAATGTCAGATCTAATCATTTCCCACATCAGAATACAGTGAAATATATTGGAATGCAACGAAATGGATGTGAGATTGAATAAATCAGTCTTTATCCTCCTTTCTCTTTAACGCTCCCAATCCAGATATGGTTAAGTCTCTCCCCCGTGCAGAATACGGCTACTGTACTGAGCACATAATCATAAGAATCTAAGGTCAGATAAAACCCCTTCTCAACCCCCTTGATACCCAACCCCAACTGTCTGTTGCCATACAGTATTCATTCCTACTTCATCTGAAAGCATCTTATCCCTCAGAGAGATTCAGTGCAGACAGACAGGCAGGGGTCATAGGAGAGTGAAACTGAGCCCAGGGCCCCAACTCCTGGTGTGATGCAGACCTCTGGAGGGAGACATCAACAGCATGGGTGTCAGAGCCAGTCCCCTCTATTCCCCTCACCCTCTCAGGTTCCAGTACAGTACATCATTAAAGCAGTGACAGGAGGAGAAGAGAACACACTCTGCACTTAAAGAACATGCAAATGTAGAGGTCACTCCTCCGAGAGCTAAATCTTCAGGCTTAAATGACATCTAAAACCCACAATGTAGTTTCTGGATAGATGATGCTCTTTAGTACTCTCTGCTGGGCTGGGTGAGACAGAACACTGAGCTCTGTGGATGGAGACAGAACACACACAGCTCTCTGGATAGATCGGGGCCTTTAGTACAGGTTCAAGGACTTTGTGGTTAACCAACTTGGTGAAAAGACAGGCTGACTAAAGCAAATATTACAAACATCCACCCCTTTCAATAAATGAATAAATAATGTTAATCATAATGACAAACAATAATGGACATTGAGCTGTCTGGTCAGTACATTAACCAGTCTCTTTCTCAGACCATTCCTAAAAGAGTGGCCTGTTGTTTTCCTCAAAAAACTGCCCCATAGCTGGTGGAGAAGGCAGACAGGGAGCCTTTCTCTCTCTCAGCCTCTCTACTTTTGGACCAGAAGCATCTCTCTCCCCCAGTACTCCGCACCACTCCTCCCACCTGCCACCTGCCACCAACTACCATGGGCCATTTGCTAATGGTAGCAGACAGCTCTCCTATACCCGGTCCTGGGCCAGTCGTGGAGCCTACAACAACCCAACCCCACCCTCCCAGTACAACTCCTTCCCATACCACCCCGCCGTCCTGCTACCGGCTGCCTGCTAATGAAAGCAGCATGGAACAGCATGGCACACGGCAGGATCCGGCCATCTTAATGAACTGTGACCAAGCAGCACCAAGCTGTTACAGGGCTGTAAGAGGAGTACTCAGGAGCCCCCTGAAAATCTAACTCCAATCTCATTTGGTCACAGCGTGCTGCCTGAATGTGCATCCCCATAACATGTCCTGCCTGTGAGGCGGCTGTGAATAATACAGGAAGTAGAACAGACTGACGGGGCCCTGGGTCAGCAGCACTGAAAGAGGGTTAGTTAGTTAGTTAGAGAGACCCACTCCGTGTTATGCTGCGCCGCACTGCTTGACCCAACACAGCAGTTGAAGTCCATTAGCTGTGCCATTGCTGATGGCCTTTAGTTATTTACTGACCTCCCAGGATTTACCACAGAGCTAATAAAGACTGTTCGCCACTCAGATTTGGGCTTCAGTTTGCATTTATTTGAGTCCTTTTTATCCACGGCCGTGTCTTTTAATTCGCCCCGACATCATGAGCTGTTCTATTAGCTTAGAATATAAGACTGAGTGAGATACACTATATATACAAAAGCACGTGGACACCCCTTCAAATTAGTGGATTCGGATATATTTCAACCACAGACATTGCTGACAGGTGTATAATATCAACCAAACAGCCATTCAATCTCCATAGACAAATCTTGGCAGTAGAATGGCCTTATTGAAGAGCTCAGTGACTTTCAACGTGGCCCCGTCATAGGATGCCACCTTTCCAACAAGTCAGTTCGTCAATTTTCTGCCCTGCTAAAGCTGCCCCGGCCAACTGTAAGTGCTGTTATTGTGAAGTGGAAACGTCTAGGAGCAACAACGGCTCAGCTGCAAAGTGGTAGGCCACACAAGCTCACAGAACGGAATCGCCGAGTGCTGAAGTGCGTAGTGTGTCCTCGGTTGCAACACTCACTACCAAGTTCCAAACTTCCCCTGGAAGCAACGTGAGCACAACAACTGTTCATTGGGAGCTTCATGAAATGGGTTTCCATGGCAGAGCAGCCACACACAAGCCTAAGATCACCATGCACAATGCCAAGCTGGAGTGGCGTAAAGCTCACCACCATTGGACTCTGGAGCAGTGGAAACACCATCTGGCAGTCCGACAGACGAATCTGGGTTTGGTGGATGCCAGGAGAACACTACCTGCCCGAATGCATAGTGTCAACTGTAAAGTTTGGTGGAGGAGGAATCATGCTCTGGGGCTGTTTATCATGGTTCGGGCTAGGCCCCATAGTTCCAGTGATGGGAAATCTTACCGCTACCGCATAAAATGACATTCTTGACGATTATGTGCTTCCAACTTTGTGGCAACAGTTTGGGGAAGGCCCTTTCCTGTTTCAGCATGACAATGCCCCCGTGCACAAATCGAGGTCCATACAGAAACGGTTTGTTGAGATCCGTGTGGAAGAACTTGACTGGCCTGCACAGAGCCCTGACCTAAACCCCATCGAAAACCTTTGGGATGAATTGGAAAGCAGACTGTGAACCAGGGCTAATCGCCCAACATCAGTGCCCGACCTCACTAATGCTCTTGTGGCTGAATGGAAGCAAGTCCATGCAGAAATGTCCAACATCTAGTGGAAAGCCTTCCGAGAAGTGTGGATGCTGTTATAGTCGCAAAATGGGAGCCAACTCCATATTAATGCCCATGATTTTGGAATGAGATGTTCGACGAGCAGGTGTCTACATACTTTTGGGCATGTAGTGTAGATAGATACATAGATAGAGAGACAGGGAATAGAGAGAGCATCTCTAAGACATTCTTCAGTTCCAGTTCTAATCACATTAGAAGTTAGAATATAGTTGGGCCTGGTGTTTGTTTCCCTGTGTTTCCCCTATCAGTCACGCTTAGACAGGGCCTAAGGGAGGAGGATGCTAATGTAGCTAGACTGGGCCTGAGCAGAGCCTGAGTGGCACAGGGAAGTTGCCAGGCCTGGTTGGGCCAATAGGAACGGTAATCCTTCCTGAGGGAAGAGCTGGATGGAGCCAGTGGTTTGTTAGCTGGATGTAATGGTAATGAAGAGAAATGAGACCAGGCTGAAACTGGGACTGATACTGGGACAGATACTGGGACTGATACTGGGACTGATACTGGGACTGATACTGGGACAGATACTGGGACTGATACTGGGACAGATACTGGGACAGATACTGGGACAGATACTGGGACAGATACTGGGACAGATACTGGGACAGATACTGGGACTGGGATGAAGGGCTGCCTGCCTGCCTGGCACTTTCAAACACAAGCCGACAGAGTCTTAAGGCGCCATGACCCCACGGTATATATATGCGCTGATACTCTCACTTAAGATAAGCGTCATCCCCGATCCTTGAATCAGTACTATTTTTGCTGTGTCTCCTATTTTAAATGTTTCAACAGAGAGATAGGGACTGAGAAACTGAGTGAAATGGTGTTCTATATATGAAGGGAATGTGCTGACATGATACATAGTCACTCGGCGGATTATGGACGGCTTCAAATCATTTCTGAGATAGTCTCCCCACATCCCTATACTGTATCCGATGCTAATAATCTTCCTTGGGAGTCAGAAGCATATGCATTGAATAAGAGCTTGGTTAGATGGAGTGGGAGATAGGGCCTGGCTTTTTAAAATGCCTGCACCGTTTCTGTGCTGTTTCTGTATCCAGCTCAGTAGGACATCCTTCTCGCTGTGCTGTGGTGGCAGGCTAGGTAATACAACAACCTATTGTTAAAAATCCACAAGCCAGATGTAATGTGCCAGATTTAGCTCCTACAATGCGCTGCGGCGCTGGGATAATAAGCAGCGATGGATGTCACATCCAGACAAAGAAAGCTTCTCTCTTCGACTTTAAGAAAATATGAAATGCTGCATTAGTGTGTTTAAAAAAAAATGTACTCAGAGTGGTACAGTAGGTCTTCATGTTTTAATGAAATCAATAACGGGTCATTTGAAAAGCGTGGTATCCTATCGAGAGTTAAGCAAATATCACTGGTGCATTGGCGGCTCTTAAAAAGCCCACCAAGCTAGGTAATGAGAAAGGTAATTTGTAACCTGCTTTTTCTAAACTGATGCCTAATGAACAGAGAGTGGGTAAACTGTGTGTGGGAGAGACGTGGAGAGAGAGGGAGCGCGACAGAGGGGAAGGATGGAAAGAGGAAGAGCAATAACGAGTAGAGACAGAGAGGACATCAATAACACCCTTGACTCAGGTTCAAGGTGTAGATTAGGGCTCTCTCCATGCCGTCAGACATGGTCTTTACATAATAAAGGAGCATTAAAGTATCTGAGAAAGGCTCTATTTTCTTATTCTACAGGTCTGCTAATGAAGATTTATGGCAGGCAGCGTTGAATTATGGATGATTTACTTATCAAAATGGGCAGACTGCCACACTAACACGGTGAGGAGGGTTAGAGAGAGGGGGAGAGAGAGAGAGAGAGAGAGAGAGAGAGAACAGGAGGAGGGGGTAGGGGGGAGTAAAGAGACAGATATGAGGAAGTAGCGAGAGAGACGAGGAGGGGGGAGAGAGGATGGAATAGAGGTGTGATAGAGGTAGGAAGAGGATTGAGATACTGAGGGAGAGAGTGAAGGGGGAGAGGCAGGGGGAGAGAGAGGCAGAAAGAGTGAGTGAGAGAGAGAGAGAGAGAGAGAGAGAGAGAGAGAGAGAGGGGGGGGGGGGAGAGAGAGGCAGAAAGAGAGAGCGAGAGGCAGAGGCCTGATGTTAGAATGTTATGAGAGAGATCAGAGTCTGGAGGCTAGCTAGCACACAGCAGCCATGATGGCTGATTGGTATCCACACATACAGTATGTGCCCATACCATGTCATATCCGTTTGGAGAGAAGATCCTATCTGTCAGCTTAACGGAGCATGAAGCACTCACAAAAAACTACAGCACAAATGTTGCAGAAGTGACGGACTACACTTCACATGAGTAACAGTTCT
Organism: Oncorhynchus masou masou; assembly: GCF_036934945.1. NCBI lineage: Eukaryota > Metazoa > Chordata > Actinopteri > Salmoniformes > Salmonidae > Oncorhynchus > Oncorhynchus masou. The sequence continues at coordinate 64,197,723 of NC_088220.1, forward strand.
TATGTGTACCAGGCACAACACCAACACACGCAATGCGTGTGATCTTCATTCCTCTAAGGGGACCCCAAGCTTCTGAGCTATAGATCAGGAATGAAAGTTGATATACAGTATTTCTTGTGACATAGATTGAAAGGCCAACAAATAAGGGGAAATGGATGGAGGTTGTGGAGCTCGAAGCCCTGCATTAAAATCAAACTGATGATATGTGCGTGAGTCAGAGTGCTCTCCTATACAGTCAACCTGTATGTATGGCCATCCTGCAGGGCACAAGTTATCTTTAATCAGGGGCGGGGCCCCCGCTACCATTCAGCGGCTCTCTGCTCCTCTCTCTGGCCCTGAAAGGCTTTGATATGGATATGTCTGAAACTGTCTCTCACCCCCCTTCTACCATCACCATCCCTACCTCAACCCCCCAGCCCATCACAGTAATTCAGTTTGCAGTCTCCGGTTGGTGAATTGATTACTTTGCTTTCGCACTTTAAATTGCTGTCTGGAGAGCGGGGTGACTCTCCTTAAAAACGCTCCCATCAAATCGAATGGAAATCTAATAGGAGGGTAATGGGAATAGATGGCGGTTGACCCATGGTTCAGGCTGCCGTGTGGCAGGTGATGATGTCTGCCGAGATGAGCCTCAGAGTCTGCCGTGCCCCACCTGCCCTCGTCTCTCCTCTCCAGGGCCTGAGAGCAGGCTAAGACCCCCCACCTCCTCCCTAGGGCATGTAGCAGACATGTCCCTACTGGTGAAATAATTAACCCAATGCCCTGCCCTCTCCTCTACCTAGCGTTGATCCTGACACAGTCCTTTCTCCTCTTATCCCCTCCCCTCCTCTCTCATCTCCTCTCCTCTACACTCCAATCCACTCCACTCCACTCCTATCCTTTCTTCCCCTTCTGAAGTAGACCTCATCTGTGGGCTAGCTGGTGTAGTATGCTGAGATTGAAGCATGCTTTGTGGCGTGCCAACCCAGTACTCAGAGCTAGGCTGTGTTAGGCAGCAGGAGGTTTTGTGAGAAAGAGTGATGCACAGCAGGAGGTTAGGAGACAATGCATATGTACAGAGGAGGGTGTCAGTCTGTCTGTCTGACTGAGCAATGTATTTTGGAGTTAGATCGAGCACAGTGTTGAAAACATCTCTAACTCTCTCCCAGCAGCTTTCTCTCTGCCAACAGAAGGATGCCTCTCTCCTGCTCTCTTTTCCTCTCTTCTCTTTTGTCTACAGACAATGCCTCTAATTGATGATTCTCTTGGGGTAAGACTGACCATCATCATCTCTATTCCCTGTAGGAATCTCAACAGTAACAGAAGCCCCTCTACCACTCCATAGAGCTCTGGTCTGCTCTAGTCTGGTCTAGTCTACTCTAGTCTGCTCTGGTCTGGTCTATTCTACTCTAGTCTGCTCTAGTCTGGTCTGGTCTAGTCTGGTCTGGTCTGGTCTGGTCTAGTCACCTCTGGTCTGGTCTATTCTACTCTAGTCTGCTCTAGTCTGGTCTAGTCTGGTCTGGTCTAGTCTGCTCTGGTCTGGTCTATTCTACTCTAGTCTGCTCTAGTCTGGTCTAGTCTGGTCTGGTCTAGTCTGGTCTGGTCTGGTCTGGTCTAGTCACCTCTGGTCTAGTCTGGTCTAGTCACCTCTGGTCTAGTCTGGTCTGGTCAACATACAGTAAAATATGATTGTCAGTCTCCAGTGAGCTACTGACCCCTATCCACATGATAAGAATTCATCATTAATGCCCCATGTGTAGGGTTACTCCTGCCATTGTGGTCTAGTGTTTGGGAAGTGTGCTGGTGGGAGGGAATTTCGAGGAAAAGGGCATCTGAAGTGCAACGTTATCCCAGTAGACAAGAACACTGCCATGAATTAGTTATGGTGTTGTTGCTACTGGCAGCGCGACAATACACCTCTCACTGGGTTAACCCTTTCATGGCCACGCTCCAACCGGGCTATCTATATCACGGCCTCACACAACCCTCCCAGTGTCCTCCCTCTCTCCCCAGGTCGCTCTCATGGCATATACTATCCCCAATGTGGGTCTTTGTGGAGGGGTGTGTTGACATGAAATGAACTGGAGCAGAGATGTCAGTTCAATATTTAATAACAACAGCCATGCAAAAATAAAGGAAAGGGTGGTTGGTTTCTTTAAGTGCACATTTTCAGAGTGCTTTTTGGACTAGTCTCTTTAAGTGTGTGAGGGTGAGTGAGTGAATGAATGTGTGTGTTTGAGAAACAGACATGGAGGGAGGGAACGTGGGAGGGAGAGTGATGACGAACAAGGGAGGGCTAGGGAAAGAAAATTACAGAACGACAGAAAAAGAGAAAATGAACTGGTCAATACCATGTTTATTCTTAGACTAAATGGCCTCAGGGATATTGGTGTTGTCTCGGCTCGGCTGTACTTTATGAAAATATCCTTAAGGGATCAGTCATGGATATATAACTCATATATCGTAGTCATAATAGTGTTGTCAATTGAAGCATGTAAGATAGATATGCAGTGGAGCATTTCTGCTTATATTTCTCTTGGATTGCAGTAGTCAGAATAATGCTGTTGCTGGATAGAAAAACTATATCAAGGTAGCAAGGAGCCAGGATCTCTCAAGGTCAATAACTACATGCTGAACTACTACTTGTATTCCTCTCTCTCTCCATCTATCTCTCTCTCTCTCTCTCAATTCAATTCAATTCAAGGGGCTTTAAATTCAATTCAATTCAAGGGGCTCTCTCCATCTATCTCTCTCTCTCTTACTCCATCTATCTCACTCGCTCTCTCTCTCAATCTATCTCTCTCCATCTATTTCTCTCCATCTATCTCTCTCTCTCTCTCCATCTGTCTCTCTCGCACGCCTCTCTCTCTCTCCATCTATCTCTCACTCTCTCTCCATCTATCTCACTCGCTCTCTCTCTCCATCTATCTCACTCGCTCTCTCTCTCTCTCCATCTATCTCTCTCTCTCAATTCAATTCAATTCAAGGGGCTTTAAATTCAATTCAATTCAAGGGGCTCTCTCCATCTATCTCTCTCTCTCTTACTCCATCTATCTCACTCGCTCTCTCTCTCAATCTATCTCTCTCCATCTATTTCTCTCCATCTATCTCTCTCTCTCTCTCCATCTGTCTCTCTCGCACACTCTCTCTCTCTCCATCTATCTCTCTCTCTCTTACTCCATCTATCTCACTCGCTCTCTCTCTCAATCTATCTCTCTCGCTCTCTCTCCATCTATTTCTCTCCATCTATCTCTCTCTCTCTCTCTCTCCATCTGTCTCTCTCGCACGCTCTCTCTCTCTCCATCTATCTCTCACTCTCTCTCCATCTATCTCACTCGCTCTCTCTCTCCATCTATCTCACTTGCTCTCTCTCTCCATCTATCTCTCTCCAATTCAATTCAATTCAAGAGGCTTTATTGGCATGGGAAACGTGTTAACATTGCCAAAGCAAGTGAGGTAGATAATATACAAAAGTGAAATAAACAATAACAATTAACAGTAAACATTACACATACAGAAGTTTCAAAACAATAAAGACATTACAAATGTCATATTACGTATATATACAGTGTTGCAACGATGTACAAATGGTTAAGGGTACACAAGGGAAAATAAATAAGCATAAATATGGGTTGTATTTACAATGGTGTTTGTTCTTCACTGGTTGCCCTTTTCTTGTGGCAACAGGTCACAAATCTTGCTGCTGTGATGGCACACTATCTCTCTCTCACTCTCTCTCTCCATCTACCTATCTCATCTATCTCTCTCGCTCTCTCTCTCCCTCTCCATCTATCTCTCTCTCTCGCCATCTACCTCACTCGCTCTCTCCATCGATCTCTCCAAATTCAATGCAATTCAAGGGGCTTTATTGGCATGGGAAACATGTGTTTACATTGCCAAAGCAAGTAAGGTGGATAATATACAAAATATACATACAGAAGTTTCAAAACAAAGACATTACAAATGTCATATTATTAATATATATATATATATACAGTGCTGTAACAATGTACAAATGGTTAAAGTACACAAGGGAAAATAAATAAGCATAAATATGGGTTGTATTTACAATGGTGTTTGTTCTTCACTGGTTGCCCTTTTCTTGTGGCAACAGGTCACTAATCTTGCTGCTGTGATGGCACACTGTGGAATTTCACCCAGTAGACATGGAAGTTTATCAACATTGGATTTGTTTTCGAATTCTTTGTGTATCTGTGTAATCTGAGGGAAATATGTCTCTCTAATATGGTCATACATTGGGCAGAAGGTTAGGAAGTGCAGCTCAGTTTCCACCTCATTTTGTGGGCCGTGAGCACCTGTCTTCTCTTAAGAGCCATGTCTGCCTACGGCGGCCTTTCTCAATTGCAAGGCTATGCTCACTGAGACTGTACATAGTCAAAGCTTTCCTTAAGTTTGGGTCAGTCACAGTGGTCAGGTATTCTGCCACTGTGTACTCTCTGTTTGGGGCCAAATAGCATTCTAGTTTCCTCTGTTTTTTTGTTAATTCTTTCCAATGTGTCAAGTAATTGTCTTTTTGTTTTCTCATGATTTGCTTGGGTCTAATTGTGCTGCAGTCCTGGGGCTCTGTGGGGTGTGTTTGTGTTTGTGAACAGAGCCCCAGGGCCAGCTTGCTTAGGGGACCCTTCTCCAGGTTCATCTCTCTGTAAGTGATGGCTTTGTTATGGAAGGTTTGGGACTTGCTTCCTTTTAGGTGGTTGTAGAATTGAACGATCCTAATTGGTATGTTGAATTTTATGTTCCTTTTAATGGCATAGAATGCCCTTCTTGCCATGTCTCTCAGATCGTTCACAGCTTTGTGGAAGTTACCTGTGGCGCTGATGTTTAGGCCAAGGTATGTATAGTTTTTGTGTGCTCTAGGGTAACGGTGTCTAGATGGAATTTGAATTTGTGGTCCTGGCAACTGGACCTTTTTTGGAACACCATTATTTTGGTCTTACTGAGATTTACTGTCAGGGCCCAGGTCTGACAGAATCTGTGCAGAAGCACCAGATCATCAGCAAACAGTAGACATTTGACTTCAGATTCTAGTAGGGTGAGACCGGGTGCTGCAGACTTTTCTAGTGCCCGCGCCAATTCGTTGATATATATGTTGAAGAGGGTAGGGCTTAAGATGCATCCCTGTCCCACCCCACGGCCCTGTGTGAAGAAATGTGTGTGTTTTCTGCCAATTTTAACTGCACACTTGTTGTTTGTGTACATGGATTTTATAATGTTGTATGTTTTACCCCCAACACCACTTTCCATCAATTTGTATAGCAGACCCTCATGCCAAATTGAGTCGAAGGCTTTTTTGAAATCAACAAAGCATGAGAAGACTTTGCCCTTGTTTGTTTCGTTGTCAATTAGGGTGTGCACGGTGAATACATGGTCTGTTGTACGGTAATTTGGTAAAAAGCCAATTTGACATTTGCTCAGTACATTGTTTTCATTGAGGAAATGTACGAGTCTGCTGTTAATGATAAAGCAGAGGATTTTCCCAAGGTTACTGTTGACGCATATCCCACGGTAGTTATTGGTGTCAAATTTGTCTCCACTTTTGTGGATTGGGGTGATCAGTCCTTGGTTCCAAATATTGGGGAAGATGCCAGAGCTAAGGATGATGTTAAAGAGTTTTAGTATAGCCAATTGGAATTTGTTGTCTGTATATTTTATCATTTAATTGAGGATGCCATCAACACCACAGGCCTTTTTGGATTGGAGGGTTTTTATTTTGTCCTGTAGCTCATTCAAGGTAATTGGAGAATCCAGTGGGTTCTGGTAGTCTTTAGTAGTTGATTCTAAGATTTGTATTTGATCATGTATATGTTTTTGCTCTTTATCTCATTTTCTCTCTCCATCTATATCTCTCGCTCTCTCTCTCTCTCCCTCTCCATCTCTCACTCGCTCTCTCTCTCTCCATCTATCTCTCTCGTTCTCTCTCTCTCCATCTATCTCTCTCTCTCTCTCTCTCTCTCTCTCTCCATCTATCTCTCTCTCTCCCTCCATCTATCTCACTCGCTCTCTCTCTCCATCTATCTCTCTCGCTCTCTCTCCATCTATCTCACTCACTCTCTCTCTCCATCTATCTCTCTCGCTCTCTCTCCATCTTTGTAGCTACAAATGTAAACGTTTCTGCATGTTGTACCATATAATGTTTGAATAACACCTTTATATGTTAAAGCAGGTCCTGGATCAGTCCTAATTGGATAAAGGGTCTCTGCTACTATCCGAACAGAGGGCTAGCTACCACGGAGGATAGGAATGAGTAGAATAAAAGGACATAATAATTCTTAGTACCATTTCAGGCAGACAGTACACCTTAGTTCCTTACAGGAAAAAAAGTCCATGAATAATCCTCCTCACATTTCTTTGCTTTGAGAGATGGGTGAGGCAGAGGCAGCTTGGTGGGATCGAGCCAAGCCTTGCAGCTCTTTCTGACTCCATGTTCAGCCTCAATTTCTTCCCCTTGAGAGCCCCCGTTTCCCAGGTGACTGTCTGGTCCAATTCCTCACCAATCCTACTAGCTTCTCAGCCCATTATGAATCAACAGAAACACACAGCGGAGAAAGACTATTGAACCAGTTGGCAGTGTATACATAACACGCTGATTATCCACAACACTGTTGTGTCTATTTATAAGGAGATGGAGCCACCCAGTGATCTTCATTTAAAGAGTTGTCTCCCCACATGCTGCTTCTAACAGTTGCTCCCTTCTTCTTTATTCCTTTCTATTTTTTCAGTTGCTGAAATGACTGATATTACACCGGAGACAGGACTCGTGTCACGGCTGGCTAATGAAGTTAGCTGTGGCTGTTGGTGGGTCACACCTCAACATGAGCTGTTGATGGGTCAAGTTCTGCCTCTAATTCACAAATGAAACAGCAAGAGCTGCATGAGACAATTGCTTGTCAAAAAGTAAGACCTTTCCTCTCTACCCCCTCTACCTACAGTGCCTCAGTTATTCAGAATGAAATTAGCTGTGTGTTAGTGTTTAGCGCTTATCTCAGGCCACCGTGACAAATCCCCTGCTATACGGCAACCAGGGTGGGCTTCCTCCCAGCAGCGAGGCTATTTGTTCCTAAATAAGATCGATACGGAACAAGGGATCCATGTAGATACAAGCTATCAATGGCAATTAGTCATTGGCTCCCCACATTTATATTTAAAACAGATGTAGCCAATTGCACACAACATCAATTATGCCACTACAGGAACAGGAGCACAATGTTCCCTGCATTGATTTTGATGGGAACTAATGGGGCTTTAGCTCTGCTGCCCATTTCACACTGTTTTCCACACACTCCAGACTCCCCACAGTCGTTCCTTGTCCTTATAAGACTAGGGAACTCTACTGTTCAACTGTACATGTATTCCAAAGTGTCTTCTGGTTTAATTACTGTATTACCCCCTCCCACCCCTCTCATTCCCCTCTTCTCCAGAGGGGAGAATAAGGAAAATGAAATTCCATTGAAGTTGAAATGAGAAGGGAACGAACGTCTGAATAGGGAGTTACCTGTGACTTTGATGCTGAGATGGGACTGTAATAACTTTTTATACAGAGCAGAAGAGCGAGTGGGAGACGGAGCAAGGCAAGGCTGTGTGATCCAACCTAGCCCTGTTTCACCTCCAAATACATGGTGTTAGGTTCTATTATTAGAGTAAGAACTCCACGGACACTGAAAGCTTAAACCAAGTTTATTCTTCCCAGAGGGTCAATACAGCTGCATTAGACAAAGACATGGTTTCTCCCGTGGTAGTATACAGACCCCACCTTGGATGGAGCCTCCTCGTTATTGCTACACATTGCATCCTTATTGCTAGGCAAGGAGCTGAGTGATATGGGCCTTAAACGGTTCCTCCCCTTATCAGTACCGCCACATGTGATCCTTTTCCCTCACTCAGCCCCTACCAAGCTTCATTATGGCTCCCTTCATGTCTCTTTTATAACTAATGATTAATAATAGTTAAAGCTCATAAACAAAACCTATCAATGGAATATAAATAGCTTAGTCATTACTGTTCGTCCTGTTGTACCATTTTTTGTTTGTAGAAACATGATGTGTGTCCTTCACTACAGAACACTTCCTCTTTGGTGACATCTGGTGTACAGTCACCTGACCTTCTGATATCATTTTATTCCTCTAAAACACAGTGTTCACTGATGTTATGGTTCATCTGGCCTGTTTCTATTTGGGGAATAGCTTTGATAAAATAAAAACAGAAACGCTGGGTCGATTCAGAGGCCTTGAATAGGCCAATATGCCTGTCTGTTTGTGGAGTGAACCAAGGCTGAGCGCTAAACAAATGTCTGTCTGCTGACACAGAGTATTGACACATCCTAAGCGCTTCTGCTTTATATGTACTCATCAGGGAAAGTCTGGCTAATACAATTAGTTTTGTTTCACGATCTGTTTGTATTTTAAATTGCTCAGTGTTGATTCCTCCCAACGGCTCGTCTTAACAAGCACAGCTCCAATGTTAAAATGGCCTCCCCCTGACAACATCAGAGCACAACACCTGTCTTCCCTGGCATCCATTTTCTCTTTGTTCCTCTCTCCGAGCACGACCTCCAAAGAGACTTCATTGCAAACTTCCAAGAGGTAAAGAGAAACAGAACACCAAAGGCATTAGAAGGCACTATCCTATTCAGCTCACAACAACAATTAGGCCTTGTCTGCATCATACTATCTCTGGACCTACCACGATATCCAGCCTTCCTATAAAAACAACACAGAAAACATCCCTCAGAAGTAGCTTTGGGATCACTGTCCTGTCTTTCCTGAGAGATCAGGCCTTATCCGTGAAAGGCTGGCCACTGTGATGCAGAACATGGGTGTGTACTATGTCCTGATGCTACTGTTGTGCTCTGCAGAGCTCTCTCTGTACGTGTATGTGTTTGTGTGTGTGTGTCTGTGTGTGTGTGATATTATATTGAAAGAGCGGCTTAGTTAATTAGCCTTTATCATATTTTCCCATCAGCTTCTCTGCAGTCCACAGCACTGATCAGGCTGACACGGGCTGACGCCGAGCCGATCCCCCTGCGCCAATAACGTTGCTCATCCAAACAGAATGAAAGCTGAAAGGCCTCAGTGACCGGAAGGTTCCCCAAGGAGACGCTGGTAAAAAGGCTGTCCCAGTACGACACAAGTCGTACTGGGACAGTCAGAACTCATTTGGTGTTGTCTGATGAAGGGGACAAGATGCAGCTGATCTTCAGTTTTTACCCTTGTAAACTCAATGTCCTAGTTATAGGACTACAGTCATGAGATTAGGCTACTGTGCCTTGACTAATAACGTGTGAATTGACATGCACACCATGCACACATTTTGTGAATAAATGTCCTTAGGTCCCTATTATTTCAGAGCTCTCAGGTTCTCACAATGGCGTTGCACTATGAATACAATGATTACTGCAATAGTCCATTGAAGTAAGTTAAAGTGTTTCTGAAGGGAAGATTGTCTTACGGTTTTCTTATGAAGTTCATCTGGGAGTCAAGTTCATTAGTGCTTTTTAAAGGATGGGAGGAGTTGTGTTGAACTGTTGTGAGTGGGAGGTGAGAAGAGGCTCGGAGGCGAGGAGAGAGTGAAGGGAGCCAAGCACACAGCAGCTCCTGAGAGAGCAGGCGATCCTTTGTGCCTACCAGGTCACTTGCTGGGCACCCGCAGTTAATGAAATATTAACAACACTCCCCCTTGTCTTTTCCTCTGCAGTCTCTCCTTTACATGTCACTTCTTTCAACATATCACCCTGTATATCCAACACCCTCTAAAGACATGACGCAGCATCAAAGCATGTGGACATCCTTTCAAATGAGTGGATTCTGCTATTTCAGCCAAACCCGTTGCTGACAAGTGTATGAGATTGAGCACACGGCCATGCAATCTCCATAGGGAAACATTGGCAGTGGAATGGTCTTACTGAACAACTCAGTGACTTTCAACGTGGCACCGCCATAGGATGCCACCTTTCCAACAAGTCAGTTCGTCAAATTTCTGCCCTGCTAGAGCTGCCCCAGTCAACTGTAAGTGCTGTTATTGTGAAGTGGAAACGTCTAGGAGCAACAACGGCTCAGCCGCAAATGGTAGGCCACACAAGCTCACAGAACGGGACCGCCGAGTGCTGAAGTGTGTAGCGCGTAATAATTGTCTGTCCTCGGCAGCAAGACCCACTACCGAGTTCCAAACTGCCTCTGGAAGCAGCGTCAGCACAATAACTTTTCGTAGGGTGCTTAATGAAATGGGTTTCCATGGCCGAGCAGCCGCACGCAAGCCTAATACCACCATGCACAATGCCAAGCGTTGGCTGGATTGGTGTAAAGTTCGCAGCCATTAGACTATGGAGCAGTGAAAATGTGTTCTCTGGAGTGATGAATCATGCTTCACCACCTGGCAGTCCAACGGACAAATATAGGTTTGGCAGATGCAAGGAAAACGCTACCTGCCCCAATGCATAGTGCCAACGGTAAAGTTTGGTGGAGGAGGAATCATGCTCTGGAGCTGTTTTCATGGTTCGGGCTAGGCCCCATAGATCCAGTGATGAGAAATCTTAACGCTACTGCATAAAATGACATTCTAGACTATTCTGTGCTTCCAACTTTGTGGCAACAGTTTGGGGAAGACCCTTTCCTGTTTCAGCATGACAATGCCCCCGTGCACTAATCGAGGCCATTACAGAAATAGTTTTTTGAGATCCGTGTGGAAGAACTTGACTGGCCTGCATAGAGCCATGACCTCGACCTCCACCTTTGGGATGAATTGGAATGCCAACTGCGAGCCAGGGCTAATCACCCAACATCAGTGCCCGACCTCACTAATGATCTTGTGGCTGAATGGAAGCAAGTCCCAGCAGCTATGTTTCAATCTAGTGGAAAGCCTTCCCAGAAGAGTGGAGGCTGTTATAGCAGCAAAAGGGGGACCAACTCCATATTAATGCCCATGATTTTGGAATGAGATGTGCGAGGAGCAGGTGTCCACATACCATGCAGTGTATTTACTAAAGGGAATAGGCCTGTCTACAGATGAGAGGAAAGGTATAGTCTCTGAGGGGGAGTGTTTGTGCTAACACACTGCCAGACAGTGCTAAACGGGCTTGGGGGAGTTCAGGGCTATTGATCAGTGCATGCAGGCAGGTACACAGATAGACACTGCCAATGTGAAACCTGGGCCCTGCCAGATCAGGTTAAGCTGTAGCTACATACTGTATCGTATATTTATATTCAATTAAAGCTTTATTGCTTTACAGAACATTCACTCTGGACTCAATCCTCTTCTCAGCTCTCTCTCTGCCCCCTCTCTCTCTCTGTTTTTCTCTGCCCCCCCTCTCTCTCTCTGCCCCCCCTCCCTCCCTCTCTCTCTGCCCCCTCTCTCTCTCTCTGCCCCCCCCCCCTCTCTGTCTCTCTCTGCCCCCCTCTCTCTCGCTCTGCCCTCTCTCTCTCTCTCTGCCCTCCCTCCCTCTCTCTCTCTGCCCCCACCCTCCTCTCTCTCTCTGCCCTCCCTCCCTCCTCCCTCTCAATTCAATTCAAGGGCTTTATTGGCATGTGAAACGTGTTAACATTGCCAAAGCAAGTGAGGTAGATAATATATAAACTGAATATATAAAGTGAAATAAACAATAAAAATTAACAGTAAACATTACACATACAGAAGTTTCAAAACAATGAAGACTGTCATACAAATGTCATATTATATATATACAGTGTTTTAACAATGTACAAATGGTTAAAGGACACAAGATAAAATAAATAAGCATAAATATGGGTTGTATTTACAATGGTGTTTGTTCTTCACTGGTTGCCCTTTTCTCGTGGCAACAGGTCACACATCTTGCTGCTGTGATGGCACACTGTGGAATTTCACCCAGTAGATATGGGAGTTCATCAAAATTGGATTTGTTTTCTAATTCTTTGTGGATCTGTGTAATCTGAGGGAAATATGTCTCTCTAATATGGTCATACATTGGGCAGGAGGTTAGGAAGTGCAACTCAGTTTCCACCTCATTTTGTGGGAAGTGAGCACATAGCCTGTCTTCTCTTGAGAGCCATGTCTGCCTACGGCGACCTTTCTCAATAGCAAGGCTATGCTCACTGAGTCTGTACATAGTCAGAGCTTTCCTTAATTTTGGGTCAGTCACAGTGGTCAGGTATTTTGCCGCTGTGTACTCTCTGTTTAGGGCCAAATAGCATTCTAGTTTGCTCTGTTTTTCTCTCTCTCTGCCCCCCCCCTACCCTATAGGCATATTGTTTGTACACACATTTTAATCTGAAACTTTCTTTTGTAGTTTGCCTCTGAGATCCGTTACTGGATATTCTAAACGTCCTTGAAGCACATACACACCATTTACCTCTCTGTCATGTTCACTATCAAGTGTTCCTGTCATTATTTCAGACAGTCCTCCAGAAGTAGAACTCACCTGTTCAGAATCCAATGCCGGGCACGGCCGAACAGAGAGAGGGAGTGTGGTAATGGAGGGAAATGCAGGGAGGAAAGGAAGGGGGTGAGATCTGATCAAGTGAGCCAATCCAGTGGTAATGATGAGCCTGGAGGAGTAGCCGGTCTCTCTCCAGATGTGTACAAGATGCTGCTGTGTGTTGTGATGTGGAGATGAAGGGAGCTCGCCCGTCACTAATTGTGTTTGATAAAGGTTGAAAGGAAAACAGAGAGCATGCTAAACTACAACATTTCAGCTGGTGCTTTTAACGTGTTATTTCCACTAGAAGAGACAGTTGAAACTATTCCTCGTCTCCCCTTTCTCAAAATGTCTGCCTATCACTCACTTGGTCACTTGACTAAATCACTATCTTTCTTTGGGACCAATTAACTATCCACAGAACAAGCCATTCCTGATACATGAGTGCTCGCAGTAGGTGATCTATGATTCATATCTATTCTTACTTTGAATATCATAATATACTGAGATGCACATTAGTGTGAGTCATTGACCTAATTAGAGATGATTGAACTATTCATCATCTCAGCATTCAAAATTGATACCTTCCCTTCATCGTACTCCACACACATCATCAGTGTCCATACAACATGAAGTGCCAAAATTTACTAGTACTTGTGTTCAACCCCATCGATGAATCTGACGCCTGCTGTCTGTCACAGAGGCTTGATTAACAATCAACCATCCAAATCCCAAGAGTCATGAAGTCACAAACCCTTCACTCTTACCTCAACTTTCACTTTTAATCCCATCCTCATAATCTAACAGACTCCTTATTTTATTATTATTGTATAATCCCACTAGAGCTCATCTTAACCTCCTGACAGGTGCGGTGTCATAAGGGTGTGAGATTCACACTGCAGTCAAGGCTACCTGCAGTCCCCTGAGCCTGTTGATCTGACTGATCTAACTTCCATGAACTCGTATCACATATTGGACCATGCTAGTCAATAAATCATATTGTTTGTGTGTGTCTGATTCCACCAGATAGGTCTCCAGATAGGTCTCCATCTCTCCATATGGTATACCGTAGATGTAAACTATATCTAGACATATACAACACTCCCAGCGAGGGGCTTTATGCCCACTACCTCCCTCCTCCTCCAGACTCCTCCTCTCCTCCAGACTCCCCTCCTCCCCCAGACTCCCCCTCTCCTCCAGACTCCCCTCCTCCACCAGACTCCCCTCCTTCTTCAGACTCCCCCCTCCTCCAGACTCCCCTCCTCCTCCAGACTGCCCCCTCCTCCAGACTCTCCTCCTCCAGACTCTCCTCCTCCTCCAGACTCCCCTCCTCCTCCAGACTCCCCTCCTCCTTCAGACTCCCCTCCTCCTCCAGACTCCCACCCTCCTCCAGACTCGCCCTCTCCTCCAGACTCTCCTCCTCCTCCAGACTCCCCTCCTCCTCCAGACTCTCCTCCTCCTCCAGACTCGCCCTCTCCTCCAGACTCTCCTCCTCCTCCAGACTCCCCTCCTCCTCCAGACTCCCCTCCTCCTTCAGACTCCCCTCCTCCTCCAGACTCCCCTCCTCCTTCAGACTCCCCTCCTCCTTCAGGCTCCCCTCCTCCTCCAGACTCCCCTCCTCCTCCAGACTCCCCTCCTCCTCCATTCCTCTCGTTTCCCAGCTGCCTCTGATCCTCTGCTCTGTTACATTTCAATCCTCTCCATGTTCCTCCCACTAGGGAAGAACTGTTCTCACATCCCTCTGTGGGAAAACTTTTCTGTCTCCTGTGCCCTCTCTGGCTCATCTGACATCTCCCTGCTCTTCGTTTCTCCTTTTCTCTCTATTGACACTCCATTTATGTCACTGTCTTCCCAGTGCTCCGCAGTTCCACTGTTCCCGGCAGCCAGTCACTCTTTTAATTCGCACTTCTGTTGTTTCATGTTTGCTTAGGTTGTCATCTTGGCTCACAGAATGGAGACAAATTCATCGTTGTGCTATTTTCAATTGTCATTGCTGAAACTCTGAGTCAATGGCAATGTCCCACATTGGAACCCATGATCAAGTATTTGAAACGTCACCCTGATAGAAATAAAATAATATAGAACAATGCTAGTTAAAAATAATCATATAGACTCAAACTACTCTCTCAATAGGTTGTTGAGTTTAACATGAGTGTGTGTGTGTCCCTTCAAGAGCACGCAGGAGTGCATGATGTGCATGATGTGTGTTAGCATCTGGTGTGTGCTAAAGCTGCTGAGGTTCTTCAGGAGGAGCCATAATTCTAACAGCCTTATCTGGATGTGAGTGTGTGTGAGTGTGTGTGTCTGTGTGTCTGGCTGGCTGGCTGTGTCAGCGCCAGAGCCCACTGCTTAAGTGGACTTAGATGAATCCCTCTTCCGCAGCCCACTACGGTAAGCACCACTGCTCCAGAGGCACCCATGCAGAGCCAGCCTGCCTGCCCAGCCATGGGCCCTGTAAACCTGGGTAAGGGTCTGTGGGACCATGCCCCGTCTCTCACAGGGGTTGGTCTCTGTCTCTGTCTCTGACAGATGGCACTGGGAGTCTGCTGCTGCTCTCTAATCAAAATCATCAGTACTGCGATTCGTCGCAAATTGAAGGGAGACAGAGTTTGACACACGTCAGTGCTCAGCAGTTTTCTGCCCCGTAAACATCTTAGAGGTCCCATGCCAGCACATGCCTTCCACTGTGCCCATCACACCTGCCCATTTGCCCGGCTCATTTCGATTCATACAGTATCTCCATGAAAAGGAGATGGATATTACATCAGGGGCAAGATGGGGAAGAATGTGGAAGCCTAGGAATTGGAGACAGAGATGGAGACCACCGTCTTGCTGGGATAGGATAGGGGCTGAATTCTTTTCTAAATGGTTTTTCATTTAGAGCCAGGGGATTTAATTGCAAGTTTCTTTTTTCAAATAAGAAAATGATGCCCTCCTGGCCAAGGTCTCTTGGCTGTGATTTATTGTAATGGAAAAGATTACATCTGGATTTAAAACGCCGCCTGTGCTCATTCCCAGCCAGTACACCAGACAGGAGATAGCAGCGCTGAGACAATCAAAAAGATCCATTTCTTATACAAGCCTTTATTAACTCACCTCCATATACAGTATCTATTTAAATATGCATTTCATTCCACCCTCTGTATCGCTACAAATATAATTACAATGGCTAATAGCGTAGGGCGAGCAGTGCTAACACCACACGGCAGCATCAGAGAGGCTTCATTACAGTTCCTCTTGTGGAAAGATGATGCTAGGCTAGTTATATGTTTTGTTGCGCCCCAATCTGCCATGGGCAGGTGAGTAGAAAAAGAGTTTCCCAAAGCAGCAGTTTGGGAAAGCTTCTCTTTCCCTGGTAGTGCAGCTAAAAGCACATATTTCCCTCCTTACCTTGCTGCTGTGAAACAAGGTATTTAAATGGAGAAGGTTAGATGTACAATAAAGAGCTACCACATTGTGTGACGAGCTTCTGATGAGGAAATTCATCCAACTCACTGCCATGTCTGGCAGCCTTGTCCTACTAACACTTCCTTTTGCCTTTTTAAAGGGTATGAGGGCATTCAAATTCATTAAAGCGAGCACTGCATACAGACTCTGCACTGCATGGATGGTTGACTCCCTACTCAATCAAGTCTACTATAATTTGCCCCACATCAATTTCTCCCAGAGCCAGGATCAATGTGGAGCGTGTTGTGGTTGTGCTGCATATAATCTGACAGAGGCCTTGTTTTTCTTATTTCCCTGTTGGAGAGAACAAGGTAGTGTCACGCTGGTATAAATGATTCGGGAGACAGATGCAGGAATGCGTATTTATTTTTATTGTACCCAAAATACGGCGTGCCGTGTAAAGGCACGGGGACGAAGACCAAACAAACACTGTACAAAAACACAGGGTTGAAACACAAACAAAGCGAGAAGTACTTGGAATAAATAACACACTCGCACATGGTTTAACACACGAGGCGAGACCCGTAATCATCTGCGCAATCCACAAGGGCACGAAAGCCCAAAACACACAGCACAGGTACTCACACGCACCAATGGACATTGTAACAATAAACAAACAAGACCGTGGAAACCAAAGGGCACATATATTCAAATACTAATCAGTGGGAATAGGGGCCAGGTGTGTGTGATGAAAGTTCCGGAGGGATCTGTGACAGGTAGATAGTATAGTGCTGCCATATCACGAAAAGATGGAGATGTGCTACATTTGGAGTGTCTTCATTTCTGTTTGCATTATTTGAACTTCTTGCTGGTTCTGTGATTACATTCAACAGGTGTAACCTATAGGGCAGCGATCATCAACTAGATTCAGCCTCGGGACAATTTTTTCTTGAGCGGATAGTCAGGGGGCCGAACATAATTACATTTGTAGACTGCAAATTGACTGCAAGAAGCCCAAACAGATATAATGCTTGACTAAAACATAATCATTTCAAACCTTGCTTACATTTGTATACAATCACGTGTGAGAATACTTGGGAACAGATTCCCCAAATTAAAAGAATTTGGAGCTGATTTCCTGATGTCCAACAATGAAAATTCAAAAATGTTTAATAATTCAGAAAATTTAGAGGGCCAAATAAAATCACTAGCGGGCCAAATTTGGAATTCCCTGCTATAGAACCAGGTGCTTCTACTATTTACAAGACGACAGCTTCATTGCATCCAATTAACACTAAGTAACCTACAGTAGCTCATATAATATAACTGAAAGGAAGGTTTAGAGTGGCTGCCTGCAACTCCTGTTCCATTGAGAGTTATGTGGACCCTATTCCACTGTTTATCACTATGAATAAGCAGAACAAGTATTCTGAATGGAAACATATGGTCATTTACGGCATGCGAAGAGGATGCAATGCAAATGGAGCTCCTCTAACTGAACTAGTGGCTCACACAAGGCCTAGAATTAATCCACTCCGATCCACTCCATCACCTTTAATTAACTAGCTGTATAATATCACTGTGGCAAAAGGTTTGGCTTCATTTACTCTTATGGATTCATGCATTTATTCAGGCTGACTGACCTCTCCTACCGCTGGTGCTATTCTACTCCCTGAGTGTGTAGAATACTGAGGCACAGTCTCTTACCTCTTACGACTGGGGGAAGGTTAACACAAGTTCAGACTTGCTACACTCCCAAGACACTAACAGCAGAAAATTAAGGACTAAATTGCTGTTATAAAACACAATGTAGACTGGTCTGCATCCTAAATGGCACCCTATTACCTACATAGTGCACTACTTTTAACCAGAGGCCTACCGTCCTTGTCAAAAGGAGTGCACTACGTGAGGAAAACGTTGGCATTTGGGATACATACAGATTGATTTTATTAAAAAAAGGTAGACAAAGTGATTTATCAAATAAAACGCCAGACTCCAAACCTCTCTGTACTACATAATAAAACTACATCAAACTGATCAGGCATGTCTGATTGGAAACAGCCATTTATACAAGGATGTGAGCAGAAGAAAGAGTAGTGAGAGTCTGGCGTCCGGCCGGTCAGGACAGGTCCAGTCAGTGTGACTGTAAGAGCTCCTTTAATGTTCCCAGTTCCCATGAGGCCACTCCCCTTCACGGGTCCCCAATAAATATTTTAGGCCCTGCTTCTGAGTGAAGGTTGCTCTAGATCTGGGCCCAAGGCCACACACACACACGCACGCACGCACACACACACACACACACACACACACACACACACACACACACACACACACACACACACACACACACACACACACACACACACACACACACACACACACACACACACTGAGGCTACAGCAGGCTGCAGATTGGGTTGGTGGAGGGATGGGCACACTAGGAGAGGGGCTCAGCCTGTCTGCAGAGCACAGCTCAGCTCAGCTCAGCACAGCTCACCACAGTTCAGCTCTTTTGGCCACAGTGGAGTGAGTGGTATGTGTGGGATCCTTCAGCAACAACAAGGATTCGCCAAAGCTGAGAGGAGTCTGAGAACACAGCATGCTGGGTAGGGGTGGGTGTCTCTCTCTGCCAATGAAACCACTCTGAGCTTTGATCCTTTTCTCACTGTATAACCTAACAATTCATATCTCTGTCTGTCTGTCAACTGCCAAGACACAACACTTCCCCAGATTCCTCTGTTAACTCTCTTACTCTTTTCAAAGTCAGTCACTCCACAAAGTTTAAAAAGCTGTTCAAGATGTCACCAGCCGACATGCAGAGGTAGATAGATAGGCACTAATAAGCATCAAAACCACCAGATTCTCATATATTTTTTAGACACACACACACACACACACGCACACACGCGCAAGTGCACAAACAAAAAGCAGTCACGCATACACACACCCAAGTGCACCTATCCCCTTCCAACCCTGGTATACATCTCCTGTTCTCATGCATGCAGCTGAGGGAGCAGACCCAGTGTTTGTGGTTGATTCTGTTTGTGTCTGCTGTTTGATGGAGTTCAGGGCCCCTGGGGCCTTCAATACCGTGAGCTGAGCTAGCTGCAATGCCGTGTGCACTCCCCCAGGCATGCTGTTCAGGTAAGGGTTCACCACAAAAAGGTCTTTACTCCCCCCCCTGTGCAAAGAGAACCCTCTCCCTCTGTGTAGCTTTTAACTATTACATGACTCTGAAGTCAGGCAACACTTATACTGATCAATACAGGGACTGATGTTTTTTTATCTCTCCCTTTTAGTTTCATTACTCTTTCTTCCCTCTACTTGAATGTGCCATAGTGAAGGGATTCAGCAGCATATGCAGCTGGAACGGTATTAGGCCTTTTACAGTGTGTCTCCAGTGAACCTTTTTAGTGATTGAGCTGGAGGACACATCGGATTCCGTTGCTAATCCGATAATTAGTGTCTATCTGTCGGAAGTACTTGACTTGGTCCCAGCGTTAATTCACTCGTGTTTGTTTGTCGGCGCTAATAATACATTTGATTAGAAAACTAGGTTAGTTATTTCAAAGCTTGGTGAGAAGTTAATCAGATTGTAAAAGCCTTTCTCCCTTAATGATTTGAAAACAAAAGGAGTATGTTCTTTTATGTGCATGAAATGCAAGATTTGGACAATTAGGTATCAGAAACATTTCACCTGTGATGCAAATCTAATCCCATTATGCCATGATAACTGATACGTGATGTTGCTTTGGAGAATGATATCTCTGAACCTAACTAATTGAAGTCTCTCTTGAGAAAACACACACCCAACTCAAGATGATATCAGTGCTTGTCAATGCATGACCACCTCTAGGCAAAACCAAGGTGATGTAATTGTTTGAAATAATACCACAGCTATAGATGAAAACTAAAAACCAAACACTGTCTAGTTCTCAAGGTCAGTTCTTATGCATGGAGGGCGATGACCTAGTCCCAGCTACTCCACACTCACGTCTGCCTCAAATCATTCCCTCACACGCAGACAACAACATACCAGCAACATCACAATTGATTCTATGTCCTCTCCACAGCAGCGTAACCAGTGAGACTTTGAGCTGTACTGGGAAACAGAGCCCTCTCCAGTGACTAGATATAAACCCCAACATATGATTACAGGGGCAGCACTAGAGTGTTTCTTCCCTCTTGGTGTTTAATCAAAAGAAATTGGCACAGTTTGGGAAGTGAAGGCCAATAATTCCTGTTTCAACTCTCTTCCTCCTCCCCTTCACCCCCCCGCCCCTCACCCCCTGCTGATTCTCCATCTCCCCAAGACTCATCTGTTGTAAGAAATCTATTTATCAATAACCATTTCCTTCTCAGGGTTTGTCATTGTGCCCCAATTTAGGCCCAGACTGTCAAAGTATTTCAATGACTCCAATTTACACAGCCAGGTAGAAACCATCTGTTTTGAAATGCAGCTCTCTTGTTATCTTGTTATGACTATTGACTGCTATGTGGGTGTTTGACAGGTGTGTTTCACTGTTAGTCTTCCCTCTGAGGACTGAGACCCCACGTGGAACCTTCTCTAACAGATACAAATAGAGCATAGCAAATGTGACACACTATACATTTTCCCCTTCTAATATACCCCCAAATCTTTCTCAAATGTCTCCTACGAACTGAGGCTTATGTAGGGGGAGGAGAAATCCAATAACATGTTGGAAGCAGATTTGTGTCCATTATCTGGAACATCCAACTAGTTCCACACTCCTGGTTAAAGATGATGTTGGTAATCAGGGTCATGAATGGTAAATCTGTGGTGGGGAAACTACAATGTAAGGTTAGGATCAAATGTTGCTGTGTTCCCTCAATGAACAAACACAGCCCAGGCAGTATTACCAGCATGGCTCAGTACCAGCCAGTGAAAGGTTTACATTTGAGTTGTGATCCTGAAGGATGGGAAAATGTGGCTCATGACAGTGAATTGAAATGGGTTTTTATGGGTGACAGTAAAGGTTGAAATTAACGGCGATGAAACACGCTGAGAAAATGAGTTTGAAATTCTCTGCCAGCGCAAACTGGCTCTAATGAAGTGAGACAACATCAATTAATGAGAATGAGTGTATGGAAGGAGGGGTGGTGGAGAGGAGGGGAGGAGAGAGTGGGCGTGGGGGGCGGAGAAGGGGCAGGGAGAGCAAGCGAGGGAGGAGATGAGAAAGAAAGAAGGCAGAGAGCTGGATAGAATGCGATTGAAAAGAAATGTAAGAACTGTGAATTAAAACTGGATTGTTTAAACTCAGATGCTTGCCTAGGGGACGTCAATTTGAGATGGAAACAACCTACTGCATTTAAAGATTTATCTGCATAATATGACACACAACATTAAGCTGGAGCCTTCACTCGATCTACCCAAACAAGGCATGCACAAGGAATTGGTGAATCTCTTTCAAGTAACCACAGAGGGATATTCACAGCCAGTCTTTTAAGTGATTCAAATGTTTGATGAAAAATGTTCAGCAGACTTGCATACGCTGTCTAGCAGCGTATCAAATCTATATATTTTGAATTGAATGCAGCTAAAACATTGCTATACGCTGTATATGATTTGAATGAGTGACGTGCGTACGTCCTGCATATTGTCCTTCCTCCTCTCCAATATGTATGACTGTGGTGTCTCTCTCAGACAATGGGAGCCTTGCGGAGGACATGTGTGATGTGCTGATGATTGAATTTCTCCTATTAAGCGTGACTGATCAGAGCGGTGTGTGGCAGCAGGCAGCAGTGATGGGGACTGGGCCCAGACATGCAGATCTACAGCTCTGTAATACACACTACAGTACTATGAAGGAATGCAGAATGTGTAGTGTGCTGTGGAGTGTGTGTGCGTGCATGTCTGTGTGTGTGTATGAGTGTGTGTACTCTATAACTGTGTGTATGCTAGGGGCTGTCACACACATTCTATTATAAATAAGTGTAGCTCACAGGGCAGCTGGCTGATTTGGAGTGTGTGGGGAGCAGTTTGGCCAGCTGTGTTAGCTGGTGTGGGAAATGGAGCAGTCACATGGTCCAGAAGGGCTGTGTAGGATGGTACTGTTTACCATAGTTGGGTAGGGTCCCTACAGGGGATTGAAGTATAAACTGTGTCTTAAATGGCACTCTGTTCCTTAAATAGTGCACTACTTTTGACCAAATCCCTATGGGCCTTGGTCACTATAGTAGAGGGAATAGGGTGCCATTTGAGACTATGGTCTAGACTCTAGAGGACAGAGGTTAGAGTACTGTAGCAGGCTGATTAGATCGCAACTCAAAAGACCTGGAACTGATGTAGAAATACACTCAATTATTGATCAGCCTGCACAGTGGAGGGAGGAACACACAGACAGGTACCGTAGATAGATTATTGATCAGCCTGCACAGTGGAGGGAGGAACACACAGACAGGTACCGTAGATAGATTATTGATCAGCCTGCACAGTGGAGGGAGGAACACACAGACAGGTACCGTAGATAGATTATTGATCAGCCTGCACAGTGGAGGGAGGAACACACAGACAGGTACCGTAGATAGATTATTGATCAGCCTGCACAGTGGAGGGAGGAACACACAGACAGGTACCGTAGATAGATTATTGATCAGCCTGCACAGTGGAGGGAGGAACACACAGACAGGTACCGTAGATAGATTATTGATCAGCCTGCACAGTGGAGGGAGGAACACACAGACAGGTACCGTAGATAGATTATTGATCAGCCTGCACAGTGGAGGGAGGAACACACAGACAGGTACCGTAGATAGATTATTGATCAGCCTGCACAGTGGAGGGAGGAACACACAGACAGGTACCGTAGATAGATTATTGATCAGCCTGCACAGTGGAGGGAGGAACACACAGACAGGTACCGTAGATAGATTATTGATCAGCCTGCACAGTGGAGGGAGGAACACACAGACAGGTACCGTAGATAGATTATTGATCAGCCTGCACAGTGGAGGGAGGAACACACAGACAGGTACCGTAGATAGATCATACGGTACTGACAGAAGCTAGTTGATAGCTAGCTACGGTTTATTTTGCTAGTCAGTGTTAACTACAGTCAAATAAAATGTGGAATGTTGCGTTGTATAACTTTGCGTACCTGAACACACAGCTAACATGCCTCTTCTCTAGAGGTCGACCGGTTATGATTTTTCAACGCAAGAGAAGTGACACAATTTCACCTGGTTAATATTGCCTGCTAACCTGGATTTCTTTTAGCTAAATATGCAGGTTTAAAAATATATACTTCTGTGTATTGATTTTAAGAAAGGCATTGATGTTTATGGTTAGGTACACATTGGAGCAACGATACGCACTGCATCGATTATATGCAACGTAGGACATGCTAGATAAACTAGTAATATCATTAACCATGTGTAGTTAACTAGTGATTATGATTGTTTGATTGATTGTTTTTTAATGCTAGCTAGCAACTAGCATTAAAATGTTTAATGCTAGCTAGCAACTTACCTTGGCTTACTGCATTCGCATAACAGGCAGTCTCCTCGTGGAGTGCAATGTAATCAGGTGGTTAGAGCGTTGGACTAGTTAACTGTAAGGTTGCAAGATTGAATCCCCCGAGCTGACAAGTAAAAGTCTGTCGTTCTGCCCCTGAATGAGGCAGTTAACCCAGTTCAAAGATTAAAGATTAAATAAAGGTGTAAAAAATATAGGTGTCCAAAAATACCGATTTCCGATTGTTATGGAAACTTGAAATTGGCTGTGATTAATCGGCCATTCCGATTAATCAGTCAACCTCTACTCCTCTCCCAAGGTAAAAATTATTGCAAAACTATGTAGCCTACCATATAGTATATCTCACTGCATTATTTAAGATACCATGCACACAAACTATCAATCTCATCAAAGATTTTGCAGGCGTCAAAGGAGCTATGGGAACTATAGGAAGACCAATGCACCATCTCTACTTGTCTTACGTGTACTGACAACATAAAGCTTCCCATCTCATATAAACAATGACTTTAGCATGTCAGGATATATTAAAGGCTTTTAACAAATCAATTAGATGTCTCTTCCTGTGATCCGCCGGATGGTAGGGGGAGAGAGAAAGGGAGGGAGAGAGGAATCGAGAGAAGAAGGAGGAGAGGACAGGGGAAGCGACAAAGATGAGGCTTTCTCTTTTTTTCTTTCTCTGCTCTAATTAGACGGTGCAGTGTGAGCTGAATCACAAGAGGAGGATGGAGGCAGCTGCTGAGAGGAGAGGAGCAGGAGGAGAGAGACAGCGAGAAGGGGATAGATACCCTGTCTGACAGGTATGTTGAACCGACACCGAGGAATGGGAGGGGAGGCTGGGAAAAACACAGAGATGCAGGATGGGGAAAAAATGCTGTGTAAGGCTGAGAAAAAGAAAACCAGGGAAGAAGGGAGTGATTGAGGTACAGGGGGAATGAGATATTCTAAGACATCCACCGAGCAACTAACTCAATGAGGAATAGTGTGGTGTGTAGTAGGTGCTCTCCTGCCCTGCTGAACTATAAAGACACACAGTCCTCATCCTTGTTTGTGTTCAATTTAAACACTTACGTAAGGCTGAGCACGGTGTCTGGTGAGTCACACACACAAACACACACACAGACATACACACAGGCACACACATACACAGACACACATACACACTCCTTTCAAGATCAGAGGGTACAAACTCACTGAGAGACAACCAATCTACTTTCTTCTAATATCAAAGAAGTCCTGCAGTCTTGTGCTTTAGTGAAACCTGAGGGCATGTAGGCAGACTCACTGCTCAGTAATGAAATAACCCCCTGCTAACCCCATGACCACTGGATACCAATAACACCTCTGTCATATCATGTTGTCATACATCCTGCTGGGATATCTCTCAAGAGGCCTTTTTACACTGCATTGTTCTAAGCCCCAGGCCAGACTGGCCCTGGGCTAGCTTAGCCTGTGTTCACACAAGCATTTGTTAACCCTGGGCTGAGCTTTAGCCCTGGGCTAATGTGCAGTGTGAATGCGCCCAATATGTTTCCCAGTTGCAGTTTGAATGAAACAATGTCTGATACGAGGCACAGAATGTTTAACAACAGGTCAATACTATCAGCACTTTAAAATGGTCATGACAGGTGGTAGCATGGGAGAATACATACTACACTTTGAGTATAATACTGTATGTACAGTACTGTATATTACCATCAAATGACCATATTATCATATTATGTAAAACACGTATGAGCCATGTGTTTCAGTCTACCATGATCAACCAACCTTGACAAGATGATTATAGTCATCCCCTTCATTATGTTTTGATAGCATGGCTCAAAACAGCTCCCACTTCTGGAAGAATGGTGGAGGCGAAACAGGCTAAACACCTTCTTCACACGCTTTGAGGATAACACAGTGCCACCGACGCAGCCCGCTATCAAGGACTGTGGGCTCTCCTTCTCCGTGGCCGACGTCAGTAAAACACAAGGCTGCTGGCCCAGATGGCATCCCTAGCCGCATCCTCAGAGCAGGCGCAGACCAGCTGGCCGGTGTGTTTAAGGGCATATTCCATCTCTCCCTATCCCAGTCGGCTGTCCCACATGCTTCAAGATGGCCACCATTGTTCCTGTACCTAAGAAGGCAAAGGTAACTGTACTAAATGACTATCGCCCCATAGCACTCACTTCTGTCATCATTATGTGCTTTTACTTCTTATGGCTGGGGGCAGTATTGAGTAGCTTGGATGAATAAGGTGCCCAGAGTAAACTGCCTGCTCCTCAGTACGCATATAATTAGTATATTTGGATAGAATGAGTCAGAGTTCTGCCAGCAGCCACGAGCTGGTCACGCGCAATCACATGAGAGGTAGCTCCCGTTCCATTGCTTTTCTGAAGACAAAGGAATTCTCCTTTATGTTAAAAACATCCTAAAAATTGATTCCATACAACTTTTGACATGTTTCTAAGGACTGTAACGGAACTTTTTGACATTTCGTCTGCAACTAGTGAACACAGTTTTGATTTGTTTACCAAACGCGCTAACAAAAGTAGCTATTTGGACATAAAGGATGGACATTATCGAACAAATGAAACATTTATTGTGGAACTGGGATTCCTGGGATTGTATTCTGATGAAGATCCTCAAAGGTAAGTGAATATTTATAATGTTATTTCTGACTTCTGTTGACTGCACAATATGGCGGATATCTTTTTGGCTTGTTTGGTCTCCGAGTGCCGTACAAAGATTATTGTAGTGTTTGCTTTTTCCGTAAAGCTTTTTTGAAATCTGACACAGCGGTTGCATTAAAGAGAAGTTTATCTATATTTCCATGTATACCACTTGTATTTTGATCAACATTTATAATGAGTATTTCTGTAAATTGATGTGGCTCTCTGCAAAATCACTCGATGTTTTTGGAACTACTGAACATAATGCGCCAATGTATACTGAGATTTTTATATATAAATATGATCTTTATCAAACAAAACATACATGTATTGTGTAACATTAATTCCTATGAGTGTCATCTGATGAAGATCATCAAAGGTTAGTGATTAATTCTATCTCTATTTCTGATTTTTGTGACTCCACTCTTTGGTTGGAAAAATGGCTGTGTTTTTCTGTGACTTGGCTCTGACCTGACATAATCGTTTGTGGTGCTTTCGCTGTAAAGCCTGTTTGAAATCGGACACTTTGGTGGGATTAACAACAAGATTACCTTTAAAATGGTATAAGATACTTGTATGTTTGAGGAATTTCTGAATTTGGCGCCCTGTACTTTCACTGGCTGTTGTCATATTGATCCCGTTAACGGGATGTCAGCCCTAAGAAGTTTAAGAGACTAGTCAAGGATCATATCACCTATACCTTACCAGCCACCCTAGACCCACTTCAATTTGCTTACCGCCCCAATAGATCCACAGACGATGCAATCGTCATCACTCTGCACACTGCCCTATCTCATCTGGACAAGAGGAATACATATGTAAGAATGCTGTTTATTGACTATAGCTCAGCATTCAACACCATAGTACCCATCAAGCTCATCATCAAGCTCGGGCCCTGTGTCTGAACCCCGCCCTGTACAACTGGATCCTGGACTTCCTAACGGGCAGCCCCCAGGTGGTAAAGGTAGGAAACATCACCTCCACTCCGCTGATCCTCAACACTGGGGCCCCATAAGGGTGTGTGCTCAGCCCCCTCCTGTACTCCATGTTCACCCATAACCTCATGGCCAAGCACACCTCCAACTCAATCATCAAGTTTGCAGACGACACAACAGTAGTAGGCTTGAGTACCAACAATGATGAGACAGGGAGGAGGTGAGGGCTCTGGGAGTGTGGTGCCTGGAAAACAACCTCCCACTCAATGTCAACAGCACAGGGTGCACCCCCCTATCTACATCGATGGGACCGCAGTGGAGAAGGTGGAAAGCTTCACGTTCCTTGGCGTACACATCACTGACAAACTGAAATGGACCACACACACAGACAGTGTCTTGAAGAAGGCACAACGGGGCCTCTTCAACCTCAGGAGGCTAAAGAAATTTGGTTTCACCCTCACAAACTTTTACAGATGTACAATTGAAAGCATCCTGTTGGGCTGTATCACCACCTGGTGCGGCAACCTGCACCGCCCGCAACCACAAGGTTCTCCAGAGGGTAGTGAGATCTGTCCACCGCATCACCGGGGGCAAACTACCCACCCTCCAGGACACCTACAGCACCCGATGTCACAGGAAGGCCAAAAAGATCTTTGAGGACAACAACCACCCGAGCCACTGCCTGTTCACCCCACTATCATCCAGAAGGCGAGGTCAGTACAGGTACACCAAAGCTGGGACCAAGAGACTGAAAAACAGCTTCTATCTCAAGGCTATCAGACTGTTAAACAGTCATCACTAGCACATTAGAGGCTGCTGCCTATAGGCATAGAATAGAAATCACTGGCCACTTTAAGGAATGGAACACTAGTCACTTTAATAATGTTTACATATCTGGCATTACTCATCTCATATGTATATACTGTTTTCTATACTTCTACGGTTTCTTAGTCTGTTCCGCTCTGACATCGCTCGTCCATATTTGTATATAGTCTCAATTCATTACTACTTAGATTTGTGTGTATTGGGTATATACTGTGTAATTTGATAGATATTACTTGTTAGATATTACTGCACTGTCGGAGCTAGAAGCACAAGCATTTTGCTACACCCACAATAACATTTACTAATCATGTGTATGTGACCAATAACATCTGCTAATCATGTGTATGTGACCAATAACATCTGCTAATCATGTGTATGTGACAAATAACATCTGCTAATCATGTGTATGTGACCAATAACATCTGCTAATCATGTGTATGTAACCAATAACATCTGCTAATCATGTGTATGTGACCAATAACATCTGCTAATCATGTGTATGTGACCAATAACATCTGCTAATCATGTATATGTGACCAATACCATCTGCTAATCATGTGTATGTGACCAATAACATCTGCTAATCATGTGTATGCGACAAATACCATCTGCTAATCATGTGTATGTGACCAATAACATCTGCTAATCATGTGTATGTGACCAATAACATCTGCTAATCACGTGTATGTGACCAATAACATCTGCTAATCATGTGTATGTGACCAATAACATCTGCTAATCATGTGTATGTGACAAATAACATCTGCTAATCATGTGTATGTGACAAATACCATCTGCTAATCATGTGTATGTGACCAATAACATCTGCTAATCATGTGTATGTGACCAATAACTTCTGCTAATCATGTGTATGTGACCAATACCATCTGCTAATCATGTGTATGTGACCAATAACATCTGCTAATCACGTGTATGTGACCAATAACATCTGCTAATCATGTGTATGTGACCAATAACATCTGCTAATCATGTGTATGTGACCAATAACATCTGCTAATCATGTGTATGCGACAAATACCATCTGCTAATCATGTGTATGTGACCAATAACATCTGCTAATCATGTGTATGTGACCAATAACTTCTGCTAATCATGTGTATGTGACCAATACCATCTGCTAATCATGTGTATGTGACCAATAACATCTGCTAATCATGTGTATGTGACCAATAACATCTGCTAATCATGTGTATGTGACCAATAACAGTTGATTTGATTTTGAAGGTTTGAGCATAACGTTCAGTTGAGGGGTATGAAATATCATTCTGCTGGATATATTGGGAACAAATAGATTTGGAAAGTATTCAGACCCTTCCCTTTTAAAAATGTGTTTGTTACAGCCTTATCCTAAAATTAATTAATTAAAATGTTTTCCTTATCAATTTACACACAGTACCTGATAATGACAAAGCAAACCTTATTTACATAAGTATTCAAACCTTTTGCTATGAGACTTGAAATTGAGCTCAGATTCATCCTATTTCCTTGAGATGTTTCTACAACTTGATTGGAATCCACCTGTGGTAAATTCAATTGATTGGACATGATTTGGAAAGGCACATACCTGTCTATATACGGTCCCACAGTTGACAGTGCATGTCAGAGCAAAAACCAAGCCATAAGGTCCAAGGAATTGTCTGTAGCTCCAAGACAGGATTGTGTTGAGGCACAGATCTGGGTAAGGGTAGCACAACATTTCTGCAGCAATGAAGGTCCCCAAGAACACAGTGGCCTCCATCATTCTTAAATGGAAGAAGTTTGGAACTACCAAGACTCTTTTAAGAGCTAGCTGCCCGGCCAAACTGAGCAATCGGGGTAGAAGGGCCTTGGTCAGGGAGTTGATCAAGAACCCGATGGTCACTCTGACAGAGCTCCAGAGTTCCTCTGTGGAGATGGGAGAAGCTTAGGACAACCATCTCTGCAGCACTCCACCAATCATGCTTAAATGGTAGAGTGGCCAGATGGAAGCCACTCCTCAGTAAAAGGTACATGACAGCCCTCTTGGAGTTTGCCAAAAGGCCCCCAAAGGACTCTCATACCATGAGAAAAAATATTCTCTGGTCTGATGAATCCAAATGTGAATGCTTCAGCCTGAATGCTAAGTGTATGTAGGAAACCTGGCACCATCCTTACGGTGAAGCATGGTGGTGGCAGCATCATGCTGTGGGGATATTTTTCAGTGGCAGGGACTGGGAGACTAGTCAGGATCGAGGGAAAGATGATCGGGGCAAAGTACAGAGAGATCCATGATGAAAACCTGCTCCAGAGCGCTCATGACCTCAGACTAGGACGAGGGACAATGACCGTAAGCACACAGCCAAAACAACGCAGGAGTGTCTTTGGGACAAGTCTCTGAATGTCCTTGAGTGGCCCAGCCAAAGCCCGGACTTGAAACCGGTCGAACATCTCTGGAGAGACCTGGAAATAGCTGTGCTGCGACGCTCCTCATCCAACCTGACAGAGCTTGAGAGGATCTGCAAAGAAGAATGGGAGAAACTCCCCTAATACAGGTGTGCCAAGCTTGTATCATCATACCGAAGAAGACTCAAGGCTGTAATTACTGCCAAAGGTGCTTCAACAAAGTACTGAGTAAAGGGTCTGATTACTTATGTGAATGTTATATTTCAAAAACCTGTTTTTGCTTTGTCATTATGGGGTAAAAAACGCAGTAAATTAACAGAATGTGGAAAAAGTCAAGGGGTCTGAATCCTTCCTGAACGCACTATATATGCCTCATGCTCGGTCCCCATCATCATCCACAGATGTGTCATTCTGCAGGGAGACTTGAGGCTAAATCAATCAATCAATCAATCAATCAATCAATCTAGGGAGTTTTTCCTAGCCATCGTGCTTCTACACCTGCATTGCTTGCTGTTTGGGGTTTTAAGCTGGGTTTCTGTACAGCACTTTGTGACATCAGCTGATGTAAGAAGGGCTTTATAAATAAATGTGATTGATTGATTGAGGCTAAATGTAGTTTGTCCCACTAGATAGTCAATGAATCAACAGTATTTTAGAAGGACAGACACTGTAATTATTTTAATTTTAGAAAGTCCTACATTACTCACAATTGCACCATCTTTATAAGGCAAATATCATCAAACTTCAAAAGAGGCATTATTTTTTCAATATTGGTGGGTTACTATTGTAGTTAACACAAATTAAGACAATTCATGAAATAATGAAATCATTCTGTTCATTATACAGAACATGCAGGCAAACTAAATGACAATTGACACGCGGCAGGATTTAATGTACTTGCCTACAGATTGGAAAATGAAAGGATTTGAAAGAATGGATAATAATTGAGATCTGAGCTTGCATCATGAAGTATGTAACAGACACAGTAAAGGAAGTGCCAATCAGTCTGTGAGTGAGAAAAACACAACTTGAAAGAGAGATAATCCACAATTTCTGTACTTTCAAACAACAATGACCCATTTTATTTTGACACCTGTTTTAACATTTCATTGGAAAATGTGCATTATTTATTACCTCTCTCCTCTATTTATGTATCACAAAGGGCATCAAGATGACAGACTGAGTCAAACCCAATGAAGTAAAACTAAATAAAATAACGAATCATTATGATCTGCCATTTTCTCTGCTATCCACAGAAAGGATACAGTGCAAGTAGTGAATATCTGATGTGCTCCTCTCTATTGAGAGACGTTCATGTTGGGGTTGGTGTCTCACAGGCACCATACTATTGAGTGTCCCTACTGTGCAGCTCTTAGTGGGCGGCACCATGCGTGTCCGGTTGGGGCCACTAAGGCTGACATTTAATTAAGTTTTCTATTAAACTTCATGGGCTGTTTCAGTAGGCTCCCATTTCACACCATTCAACTAATTGCTAGCAAAGTCCCTGCTTTTATGAAAAGGAACTAACACCATGTGCTTTTTTAACACCCTTGCTACGTATTTGCTTTCATGATCTACCTTCGTTTGATACAATGATTCCCATTAATTTGTGTGGAGAAACACTAATTTCATTCCCACCATTTTCTTCCTATTAAAAAACGTTCACAAATGGATTGGCAAGCGGCCCTGTTCACTCAATCCTCTTTATACACCGTGGATAGGGTCCTTCACGCTGTTCTAGTCATTTACTATGCCCCCCCCACTCAGAGACAAAACATAATTGCAGGTCTTTCAGGGCCATAATTATATTGCCTAGCGATCGGGAGCTACAATAGAGGGATTGGCTGGCCAGTGGAGCTACAATAGAGGGATTGGCTGGCCAGTGGAGCTACAATAGAGGGATTGGCTGGCCAGTGGAGCTACAACAGAGGGATTGGCTGGCCAGAGGGAGCTACAGTGGACAGAGGGATTGGCTGGCCAGTGGAGCTACAACAGAGGAATTGGCTGGCCAGTGGAGCTACAATAGAGGGATTGGCTGGCCAGTGGAGCTACAACAGAGGGATTGGCTGGCCAGTGGAGCTACAATAGAGGGATTGGCTGGCCAGTGGAGCTACAACAGAGGGATTGGCTGGCCAGTGGAGCTACAACAGAGGGATTGGCTGGCCAGTGGAGCTACAATAGAGGGATTGGCTGGCCAGTGGAGCTACAATAGAGGGATTGGCTGGCCAGTGGAGCTACAACAGAGGGATTGGCTGGCCAGTGGAGCTACAACAGAGGGATTGGCTGGCCAGTGGAAAAGCTAAAAAGTGGAGCAACAGAGGGATTGGCTGGCCAAAGTGGAGCTACAACAGAGGGATTGGCTGGCCAGTGGAGCTACAACAGAGGGATTGGCTGGCCAGTGGAGCTACAACAGAGGGATTGGCTGGCCAGTGGAGCTACAACAGAGGGATTGGCTGGCCAGTGGAGCTACAACAGAGGGATTGGCTGGCCAGTGGAGCTACAACAGAGGAATTGGCTGGCCAGTGGAGCTACAATAGAGGGATTGGCTGGCCAGTGGAGCTACAACAGAGGAATTGGCTGGCCATTGGCTGGCCAGTGGAGCTACAATAGCTGTCCAGGGGATTGGCTGGCCAGTGGAGCTACAATAGAGGGATTGGCTGGCCAGTGGAGCTAAAACAGAGGGATTGGCTGGCCAGTGGAGCTACAACAGAGGGATTGGCTGGCAAGTGGAGCTACAATAGAGGGATTGGCTGGCCAGTGGAGCTACAACAGAGGGATTGGCTGGCCAGTGGAGCTACAACAGAGGGATTGGCTGGCCAGTGGAGCTACAACAGAGGGATTGGCTGGCCAGTGGAGCTACAATAGAGGGATTGGCTGGCCAGTGGATGGGATCAGAAGAGTGAAAACTCCCCATTTACAGCATAACAGTGAAATATGGCTGGCTCTGAGTCCGCGTGTGTTCAGGCCCGTGTCCAGGTTTATATTGAACAATGTCTGTTGGAAAATGATAAAAAGAAAAACAGAGGTGCTTTTTGACATCAAATGCCAAAAATTCACCAAATGACCTGACAGAAAACACTAATATACATGGCGTTGGCAGCCAATCTCACTCCATATTAAACCTCGTGCAGATCACAAAGACGCGACACACGTTTTTTTAATGAGAGAGGCAATTAGGCTGTGATACTGAGGGTCCATGTGTAGGAGATTGTTCATTTCAATTACAGGACACATCAGTTTCCATTTTAGTAGTGCCTCCATGGAGAGAATCTATGAGGGCCCTGCTTTATTACAAAGCATAACACTGTTAGGTCTGTGTCCAGGCTCGTGTCCAGGCTCGTGTCCAGGCTGTGTCCAGGCCCGTGTCCAGGCCCGTGTCCAGGCTCGTGTCCAGGCTCGTGTCCAGGCTGTGTCCAGGCCCGTGTCCAGGCCCGTGTCCAGGCTCGTGTCCAGGCTCGTGTCGAGGCCTGTGTCCAGGCTCGTGTCCAGGCTCGTATCCAAGCTCGTGTCCAGGCTGTGTCCAGGCTCGTGTCCAGGCCCGTGTCCAGACTCGTGTCCTAGCCCATGTCCAGGCCAGTATTCAGGCTCTGTGTCCAGGTCCGTGTCCAGACTCGTGTCCTAGCCCATGTCCAGGCTCGTGTCCAGGCCTGTGTCCAGGCTCCTTTCCAGGCTCGTGTCCAGGCCCGTGTCCAGGCTCGTGTCCATGCCCGTGTCCAGGCCGTGTCCTAGCCCATGTCCAGGCCGGTGTCCTAGCCCGTGTCCAGGCTCGTGTCCAGGCTTGTGTCCAGGCTTGTGTCCTAGCCCGTGTCCAGGCTCGTGTCCTAACCCATGTCCAGGCTGTGTCCAGGCCCGTGTCCAGGCCCGTGTCCAGGACCATGTCCAGGCCTGTGTCCAGGCTCGTGTTCAGGCTCGTGTCCAGGCCCGTGTCCTAGCCCATGTCCTAGCCCATGTCCAAGCCCGTGTCCAGGCTGTGTCCAGGCCCGTGTCCAGGCCCGTGTCCAGGCCCGTGTCCAGGCTCGTGTCCAGGCCCGTGTCCAGGCCCGTGTCCAGGCCCGTGTCCAGGCTCGTGTCCAGGCCCGTGTCCAGGCCCGTGTCCAGGCCCGTGTCCAGGCTCGTGTCCAGGCCCGTGTCCAGGCCCGTGTCCAAGCCCGTGTCCAGACTCATGTCCTAGACCATGTCCAGGCTCGTGTTCAGGCACGTGTCCAGACTCGTGTCCTAGCCCATGTCCAGGCTCGTGTCCAGGCCTGTGTCCAGGTTCGTGTCCAGGCTCGTGTCCAGGCCGGTGTCTTAGCCCATGTCCAAGCCCGTGTCCTAGCCCATGTCCAGTCCCATGTCCAGGCTCATGTCCAGGTTCGTGTCCAGGCTCGTGTCCATGCCCGTGTCCAGGCCCGTGTCCTAGCCCATGTCCAGGCCCGTGTCCTAGCCCGTGTCCAGGCTCGTGTCCTAGCCCATGTCCAGGCCCGTGTCCTAGCCCGTGTCCAGGCTCGTGTCCAGGCTTGTGTCCTAGCCCATGTCCAGGCTCGTGTCCTAACCCATGTCCAGGCTGTGTCCAGGCTGTGTCCAGGCCTGTGTCCAGGCCTGTGTCCAGGCCTGTGTCCAAGCTCGTGTCCAGGCCCGTGTCCTAGCCCATGTCCAGGCTCGTGTCCTAGCCCATGTCCAGGCTGTGTCCAGGCTGTGTCCAGGCCTGTGTCCAGGCTCGTGTCCAGGCCCGTGTCCTAGCCCATGTCCAGGCTCGTGTCCTAGCCCATGTCCAGGCTGTGTGCAGGCCTCGGTCCAGGCTTGTGTCCAGGCTCGTGTCCTAGCCCATGTCCAGGCCCGTGTCCTAGCCCATGTCCAGGCCTGTGTCCTAGCCCATGTCCAGTCCCATGTCCAGGCTCATGTCCAGGCTCGTGTCCAGGCTCGTGTCCAGGCCCGTGTCCAGGCCCGTGTTCTAGCCCATGTCCATGCTGTGTCCGGGCCTGTGTCCAGGCCCATGTCCTAGCCCATGTCCAAGCCCGTGTCCTAGCCCATGTCCAGGCCTGTGTCCTAGCCCATGTCCAGTCCCATGTCCAGGCTCATGTCCAGGCTCGTGTCCAGGCTCGTGTCCAGGCCCGTGTCCAGGCCCGTGTCCTAGCCCATGTCCAGGCCCGTGTCCTAGCCCATGTCCAAGCTCGTGTAAAGGATCGTGTCCTAGCCCATGTCCAGGCCTGTGTCCAGGCTCGTGTCCAGGCCCGTGTCCTAGCCCATGTCCACGCCTGTGTCCAGGCTCGTGTCCAGGCCCGTGTCCTAGCCCATGTCCAGGCTCGTGTCCTAGCCCATGTCCAGGCTGTGTCCAGGCCTGTGTCCAGGCTTGTGTCCAGGCTCGTGTACAGGCCCGTGTCCTAGCCAATGTCCAAGCCCATGTCCAGTCTCGTGTCCAGGCTCATGTCCAGGCCTGTGTCCAGGCTCGTGTCCAGGCCCGTGTCCTAGCCCATGTCCAGGCCCGTGTCCTAGCCCATGTCCTAGCCCATGTCCAGGCCTGTGTCCAGGCTCGTGTCCAGGCCCGTGTCCTAGCCCATGTCCAGGCTCGTGTCCTAGCCCATGTCCAAGCTGTGTCCAGTGTCCAGGCTTGTGTCCAGGCTCGTGTCCAAGCCCGTGTCCAGACTCATGTCCTAGACCATGTCCAGGCTCGTGTTCAGGCCCGTGTCCAGACTAGTGTCCTAGCCCATGTCCAGGCCAGTATTCAGGCTCTGTGTCCAGGCCTGTGTCCAGACTCGTGTCCTAGCCCATGTCCAGTCTCGTGTCCAGGCTCATGTCCAGGCCTGTGTCCAGGCTCGTGTCCAGGCCCGTGTCCTAGCCCATGTCCAGGCCCGTGTCCTAGCCCATGTCCAGGCTGTGTCCAGGCCTGTGTCCAGGCTTGTGTCCAGGTCCGTGTCCTAGCCCATGTCCAGGCTCGTGTCCAGGATCATGTCATAGCCCATGTCCAGGCCTGTGTCCAGGCTCGTGTCCAGGCCCGTGTCTTAGCCCATGTCCAGGCCTGTGTCCAGGCTCGTGTCCAGGCCCGTGTCCTAGCCCATGTCCAGGCTCGTGTCCTAGCCCATGTCCAAGCTGTGTCCAGTGTCCAGGCTTGTGTCCAGGCTCGTGTCCAAGCCAGTGTCCAGACTCATGTCCTAGACCATGTCCAGGCTCGTGTTCAGGCCCGTGTCCAGACTCGTGTCCTAGCCCATGTCCAGGCCAGTATCCAGGCTCTGTGTCCAGGCCCGTGTCCAGACTTGTGTCCTAGCCCATGTCCAGTCTCGTGTCCAGGCTCATGTCCAGGCCTGTGTCCAGGCTCGTGTCCAGGCCCATGTCCAGGCCCGTGTCCTAGCCCATGTCCAGGCTGTGTCCAGGCCTGTGTCCAGGCTTGTGTCCAGGCCCGTGTCCTAGCCCATGTCCAGGCTTGTGTCCAGGATCATGTCCTAGCCCATGTCCAGGCCTGTGTCCAGGCTCGTGTCCAGGCCCGTGTCTTAGCCCATGTCCAGGCCTGTGTCCAGGCTCGTGTCCAGGCCCGTGTCCTAGCCCATGTCCAGGCTCGTGTCCTAGCCCATGTCCAAGCTGTGTCCAGTGTCCAGGCTTGTGTCCAGGCTCGTGTCCAAGCCCGTGTCCAGACTCATGTCCTAGACCATGTCCAGGCTCGTGTTCAGGCCCGTGTCCAGACTCGTGTCCTAGCCCATGTCCAGGCCAGTATCCAGGCTCTGTGTCCAGGCCCGTGTCCAGACTCGTGTCCTAGCCCATGTCCAGGCTCGTGTCCAGGCCTGTGTCCAGGCTCGTGTCCAGGCTCGTGTCCAGGCCCGTGTCTTAGCCCATGTCCAAGCCCATGTCCTAGCCCATGTCCAGTCCCATGTCCAGGCTCGTGTCCATGCCCGTGTCCAGGCCTGTGTCCTAGCCCATGTCCAGGCCCGTGTCCTAGCCCGTGTCCAGGCTCGTGTCCTAGCCCATGTCCAGGCCTGTGTCCTAGCCCGTGTCCAGGCTCGTGTCCAGGCTTGTGTCCAGGCTTGTGTCCTAGCCCATGTCCAGGCTCGTGTCCTAACCCATGTCCAGGCTGTGTCCAGGCTGTGTCCAGGCCTGTGTCAGGCTCGTGTCCAGGCCCGTGTCCTAGCCCATGTCCAGGCTCGTGTCCTAGCCCATGTCAAGGCTGTGTGCAGGCCTTGGTCGAGGCTTGTGTCCAGGCTCGTGTCCAGCCCATGTCCAGGCCCGTGTGAGCCCATGTCCAGGCCCGTGTCCTAGCCCATGTCCAGGCCTGTGTCCTAGCCCATGTCCAGTCCCATGTCCAGGCTCATGTCCAGGCTCGTGTCCAGGATCATGTCCTAGCCCATGTCCAGTCCCATGTCCAGGCTCGTGTCCATGCCCGTGTCCAGGCCTGTGTCCTAGCCCATGTCCAGGCCCGTGTCCTAGCCCGTGTCCAGGCTCGTGTCCTAGCCCATGTCCAGGCCTGTGTCCTAGCCCGTGT
Source organism: Oncorhynchus masou masou (assembly GCF_036934945.1). Taxonomy (NCBI): domain Eukaryota; kingdom Metazoa; phylum Chordata; class Actinopteri; order Salmoniformes; family Salmonidae; genus Oncorhynchus; species Oncorhynchus masou. Next base: position 64,235,230 of record NC_088220.1, read on the forward strand.
CCAGGCTCGTGTCCAGGCTTGTGTCCAGGCTTGTGTCCTAGCCCATGTCCAGGCTCGTGTCCTAACCCATGTCCAGGCTGTGTCCAGGCTGTGTCCAGGCCTGTGTCCAGGCTCGTGTCCAGGCCCGTGTCCTAGCCCATGTCCAGGCTCGTGTCCAGGATCGTGTCCTAGCCCATATCCAGGCCTGTGTCCAGGCTCGTGTCCAGGCCCGTGTCCTAGCCCATGTCCAGGCCTGTGTCCAGGCTCATGTCCAGGCCCGTGTCCTAGCCCATGTCCAGGCTCGTGTCCTAGCCCATGTCCAGGCTGTGTCCAGGCCTGTGTCCAGGCTTGTGTCCAGGCTCATGTCCAGGCCCGTGTCCTAGCCAATGTCCAAGCCCATGTCCAGTCTCGTGTCCAGGCTCATGTCCAGGCCTGTGTCCAGGCTCGTGTCCAGGCCCGTGTCCAGCCCATGTCCAGGCCCGTGTCCTAGCCCATGTCCAGGCCCGTGTCCAGACTCGTGTCCTAGCCCATGTCCAGGCTCGTGTCCAGGCCTGTGTCCAGGCTCGTGTCCAGGCTCGTGTCCAGGCCCGTGTCTTAGCCCATGTCCAAGCCCATGTCCTAGCCCATGTCCAGTCCCATGTCCAGGCCTGTGTCCATGCCCGTGTCCAGGCCTGTGTCCTAGCCCATGTCCAGGCCCGTGTCCTAGCCCGTGTCCAGGCTCGTGTCCAGCCCATGTCCAGGCCTGTGTCCAGCCCGTGTCCAGGCTCGTGTCCAGGCTTGTGTCCAGGCTTGTGTCCTAGCCCATGTCCAGGCCGTGTCCTAACCCATGTCCAGGCTGTGTCCAGGCTGTGTCCAGGCCTGTGTCCAGGCTCGGCTCGTGTCCAGGCCCGTGTCCTAGCCCATGTCCAGGCTCTGTGTCCAGCCCATGTCAAGGCTGTGTGCAGGCCTTGTCCGAGGCTTGTGTCCAGGCTCGTGTCCTAGCCCATGTCCAGGCCCGTGTCCTAGCCCATGTCCAGGCCTGTGTCCTAGCCCATGTCCAGTCCCATGTCCAGGCTCATGTCCAGGCTCGTGTCCAGGATCATGTCCTAGCCCATGTCCAGGCCTGTGTCCAGGCTCGTGTCCAGGCCCATGTCTTAGCCTATGTCCAGGCCTGTGGCCAGGCTCGTGTCCAGGCCCGTGTCCTAGCACATGTCTAGGCTCGTGTCCTGGCCCATGTCCAGGCTGTGTCCAGTGTCCAGGCTTGTGTCCAGGCTCGTGTCCAGGCCCGTGTCCTAGCCAATGTCCAGGCCCGTGTCCTAGCCCATGTCCAGGCCTGTGTCCTAGCCCATGTCCAGTCCCATGTCCAGGCCCATGTCCAGGCGTGTCAGGTGTCCAGGCTCGTGTCCAGGCCCATGTCCAGTTCTAGCCCATGTCCATGCTGTGTCCAGGCCTGTGTCCAGGCCCGTGGCCTAGCCCATGTCCAAGCCCGTGTCCTAGCCCATTACCAGGCCTGTGTCCTAGCCCATGTCCAGTCCCATGTCCAGGCTCATGTCCAGGCTCGTGTCCATGCCCGTGTCTAGGCCCGTGTCCTAGCCCATGTCCAGGCCCGTGTCCTAGCCCATGTCCAGGCTCGTGTCCAGGATCGTGTCCTAGCCCATATCCAGGCCTGTGTCCAGGCTCGTGTCCAGGCCCGTGTCCTAGCCCATGTCCAGGCCTGTGTCCAGGCTCATGTCCAGGCCCGTGTCCTAGCCCATGTCCAGGCTCGTGTCCTAGCCCATGTCCAGGCTGTGTCCAGGCCTGTGTCCAGGCTCATGTCCAGGCCCGTGTCCTAGCCAATGTCCAAGCCCATGTCCAGTCTCGTGTCCAGGCTCATGTCCAGGCCTGTGTCCAGGCTCGTGTCCAGGCCCGTGTCCTAGCCCATGTCCAGGCCCGTGTCCTAGCCCATGTCCAGGCTCGTGTCCAGGATCATGTCCTAGCCCATGTCCAGGCCTGTGTCCAGGCTCGTGTCCAGGCCCGTGTCTTAGCCCATGTCCAGGCCTGTGTCCAGGCTCGTGTCCAGGCCCGTGTCCTAGCCCATGTCCAGGCCCGTGTCCTAGCCCATGTCCAGGCTGTGTCCAGGCCTGTGTCCAGGCTCGTGTCCAGGCTCGTGTCCTAGCCCATGTCCAGGTTCGTGTCCTAGCTCATGTCCAGGTTCGTGTCCTAGCTCATGTCCAGGTTCGTGTCCTAGCCCATGTCCAGGTTCGTGTCCTAGCTCATGTCCAGGCCCGTGTCCTTGCCCATGTCCAGGCTGTGTCCAGGCTCGTGTCTTAGCCCATGTCCTAGCCCATGTCCAGGCTCGTGTCCTAGCCCATGTCCAGGCTCGTGTCCTAGCCCATGTCCAGGCTGTGTCCAGGCCTGTGTCCAGGCTCGTGTCCAGACCCTTGTCCAGGCTCGTGTAAAGGCCCGTGTCCTAGCCCGTCTCCTAGCCCATGTCCAGGCCCGTGCCCTAGCCCGTGTCCATGCCCGTGTCCAGACCCGTGTCCAGGCTCGTGTAAAGGCCCGTGTCCTAGCCCGTCTCCTAGCCCATGTCCAGGCCCGTGCCCTAGCCCGTGTCCATGCCCGTGTCCAGGCCCGTGTCCAGACCCGTGTCCAGACCCTTGTCGAGGCCCGTGTCCAGGCCCGTGTCCAGACCCATGTCCAGGCCCGTGACCAGACCCGAGTCCTAGCCCACGTCCAGGCCTGTGTCCAGGCCCGTGTCCAGGCCCGTGTCCATGCCCGTGTCCAGACCCATGTCCAGGCTCGTATCCAGGCTCGTGTCCGAGCCCATGTCCGGGCTCGTGTCCTAGCCGATGTCCAGGCCTGTGTCCAGGAACGTGTCCAGGCTCGTGTCCAGGCTTCGTGTCCAGGCTAGTGTCCTAGCCCATGTCCAGGCCCGTGTCCTAGCCCATGTCTAGTCCCGTGTCCAGGGTCATGTCCAGGCTCATGTCCAGGCTCGTGTCCAGGCTCGTGTCCGAGCCCATGTCCAGGCTTGTGTCCAGGCTTGTGTCCTAACCAATGTCCAGGCTCGTGTCCTAGCCCATGTCCAGGCTGTGTCGAGGCCTGTGTCCAGGCTCGTGTCCAGGCCCGTGTCCTAGCCCATGTCCAGGCTCGTGTCCTAGCCTATGTCCAGGCCTGTGTCCAGGCTTGTGTCCAGGCTCGTGTCCAGGCCCGTGTCCTAGCCCATGTCCAGGCTCATTTCCTAGCCTATGTCCAGGCTGTGTCCAGGCCTGTGTCCAGGCTCGTGTCCAGGCTCGTGTCCAGGCCCGTGTCCTAGCCCATGTCCAGGCTCGTGTCCTAGCCTATGTCCAGGCTGTGTCCAGGCCTGTGTCCAGGCTCGTGTCCAGGCTCGTATCCTAGCCCATGTCCAGGCCCGTGTCCTAGCCCATGTCCAGGCTATGTCCAGGCTGTGTCCAGGCCTGTGTTCAGGCTCGTGTCCAGGCCCACGTTCAGGCCCCCGTGTCCATGACCCATGTCCAGGCTCGTGTCCTAGCCCATGTCCAGGCTGTGTCCAGGATCGTGTCCAAGCCCGTGTCCTAGCCCATGTCCAGGCCTGTGTCCAGGCACATGTCCAGGCACATGTCCAGGCTCGTGTCCAGGCTCGTGTCCTAGTCCATGTCCAGACCCGTGTCCAGGCTTGTGTAAAGGCCCGTGTCCTAGCCCGTCTCCTACCCCATGTCCAGGCCCGTGCCCTAGCCTGTGTCCATGCTCGTGTCCAGGCCCATGTCCAGACCCGTGTCCAGACCCTTGTCCTGGCCCGTGTCCAGGCCCGTGACCAGACCCGTGTCCTAGCCCACGTCCAGGCCCGTGTCCAGGCCCGTGTCCAGACCCGTGTTCAGGCCCGTGTCCAGGCCCGTGTCCAGGCTCGTGTCCAGGCCTGTGTCCTAGCCCATGTCCAAGCCCGTGTCCTAGCCCATGTCCAGGCCCGTGTCCTAGCCCATGTCCAGGCCCGTGTTCTAGCCCATGTCCAGGCTCGTATCCAGGCTCGTGTCCTAGCCCATGTCCGGGCTCGTGTCCTAGCCCATGTCCAGGCCTGTGTCCAGGCACGTGTCCAGGCTCGTGTCCAGGCTTCGTGTCCAGGCTAGTGTCCTAGCCCATGTCCAGGCCCGTGTCCAGGCCTATGTCCAGGCTCGTGTCCAGGCCCATGTCCTAGCCCATGTCCAGGCCGTGTCCTAGCACATGTCTAGTCCCGTGTCCAGGGTCATGTCCAGGCTCATGTCCAGGCTCGTGTCCAGGCTCGTGTCCGAGCCCATGTCCAGGCTCGTGTCCAGGCCTGTGTCCAGGCTGTGTCCAGGCTCGTGTCCTAACCCATGTCCAGGCTCGTGTCCTAACCCATGTCCAGGCTGTGTCCAGGCTCGTGTCCTAGCCCATGTCCAGGCTGTGTCCAGGCCTGTGTCCAGGCTCATGTCCAGGCTCATGTCCAGGCCCGTGTCCTAGCCCATGTCCAGGCTCGTGTCCTAGCCCATGTCCAGGCTGTGTCCAGGCTCATGTCCAGGCCCGTGTCCTAGCCCATGTCTAGTCCCGTGTCCAGGGTCATGTCCAGGCTCGTGTCCAGGCTCGTGTCCAGGCTCGTGTCCGAGCCCATGTCCAGGCTCGTGTCCAGGCTTGTGTCCAGGCCCGTGTCCTAGCCCATGTCCAGGCTCGTGTCCTAGCCCATGTCCAGGCTGTGTCCAGGCCTGTGTCCAGGCTTGTGTCCAGGCCCGTGTCCTAGCCCATGCCCAGGCCCGTGTCCTAGCCCATGTCCAGGCTGTGTCCAGGCCTGTGTCCAGGCCCGTATCCTAGCCCGTGTCCAGGCTCGTGTCCAGGCTCGTGTCCTAGCCCATGTCCAGGCTGTGTCCAGGCCTGTGTCCAGGCTCGTGTCCAGGCCCGTGTCCAGGCTGTGTCCAGGTCTGTGTCCAGGCTCGTGTCCAGGCCCGTGTCCTAGCCCGTGTCCAGGCCTGTGTCCAGGCTCATGTCCAGGCCCGTGTCCAGGCCCTTGTCCAGGCCCGTGTTCAGGCCCGTGTCCAGGCCAGTGACAAGGCCCGTGTCCAGGCCCGTGTCCAGACCCGTGTCCAGACCCGTATCCAGGCCCGTGTCCAGACCCGTGTCCAGGCCCGTGTCCAGACCCGTGTTCAAGCCCATGTCCAGACCCGTGTCCAGGCCCGTGTTCAGGCCCGTGTCCAGGCCCGTGTCCAGGCCAGTGTCCAGGCCAGTGTCCAGACCCGTGTTCAGGCCCGTGTACAAGTTTATATTGAACAATGTCTGTTGGAAAATGAATAAAAGAAAAACAGAGGTGCTTTTTGACATCAACTGCCATGTATTTATATGTAATATATATTTATACTGTATGTAATATACACTACCATTCAAAAGATTGGGGTCACTTAGAAATGTCCTTGTTTTTGAAAGAAAAGCACGTTTTTGTCCATTAAAATAACATAAAATTGATCAGAAGTACAGTGTAGACATTGTTAATGTTGTAATTGACTATTGTAGCTGGAAATGGCTGTTTTTTTATGGAATATCTACATAAGCGTACAGAGGCCCATTATCAGCAATCATCACTCCTGTGTTCCAATGGCACGTTGTGTTAGCTAACCCAAGATAATCATTTTAAAAGGCTAATTGATCATTAGAAAACCATTTTGCAATTATATTAGCACCGCTGCAAACTGTCGTAGTGCTTAAAGAAGCAATAAAACTGGCCTTCTTTTGACTAGTTGAGTATCTGGAGCATCAGCATTTGTAGATTCAATTACAGGCTCAAAATGGCCGGAAACAAAGTCCATTCTTTTGAAACTCGTCAGTCTATTCTTGTTCTGAGTAATGAAGGTTATTCCATGCGAGAAATTGCCAAGAAACTGAAGATCTTGTACAACGCTGTGTACTACTCCCTTCACAGAACAGCGCAAACTGGCGCTAACCAGAATAGAGAGAGGATTGGGAGGCCTCGGTGCACAACTGAGGAAAGAAGATAAGTACATTAAAGTGTCTAGTTTGAGAAACAGCCCCCTCGCAAGTCCTCAATAGTCAGCTTCAATAAATAGAACCCGGCAAAACACCAGTTTCAATGTCAACAGTGAAGAGGCGACTCCGGGTTGCTGACCTTCTAGGCAGAGTTGCAAAGAAAAAGACATATCTCAGACTGGCCAATAAAAATAAAAGATTAAGATGGGCAAAATAACACAGACATTGGACAGTGGAACTCTGCCTAGAAGGACAGCATCCCAGAGTCTCCTCTTCACTGTTGACTTTGAGACTGGTGTATCACAGCCTTCTGATTGGCTAATTGACATAATTTGAGTCAATTGGAGGGGTACCTGTGGATGTATTTTAAGGCCTACCTTCAAACTCAGTGCCTCTTTGCTTGACATTGTGGAAAAATTAAAAGTAATCAGCCAATACCTCAGAAAAGACCTTCACAAGTCTGGTTCATCCTTGGGAGCAATTTCCAATCAGGAGGGACTAGTGCACTTCACAGAATAGATGGCATCATGAGGTGGGAAAATTACGTGGATATATTGAAGCAACATCTCAAGTCATCAGTCAGGAAGTTAAAGCTTGGTCGCTAATGGATCTTCCAAATGGACAATGACCCCAAGCATACTTCCAAAGTTGTGGAAAAATGGCTTAAGGACAACAAAGTCAAGGTATTGGAGTGGCCATCACAAAGCCCTGACCTCAATCCTATAGAAAATTTGTGGGCAGAACTGAAAAAGCGTGTGTGAGCAAGGAGGCCTACAAATCTGACTCAGTTACACCAGCTCTGTTAGGAGGAATGGGCCAAAATTCACCCAACTTATTGTGGGGAGCTTGTGGAAGGCTACCCAAAACGTTTGACCCAAGTTAAACAGTTTAAAGACAATGCTACCAAATACTAATTGTGTGTATGTAAACTTCTGACCCACTGGGAATGTGATGAAAGAAATAAAAGCTGAAATAAATCTACTATTACTCTGACATTTCACATTCTTAAAATAAAGTGGTGATCCTAACTGACCTAAGACAAGGAATTTTTACTACGATTAAATGTCAAGAATTGTGAAAAACTGAGTTGAAATGTATTTGGCTAAGGTGTATGTAAACTTCCGACTTTAAGTGTACATATGGAAAGCCACATATTCAGGAGAATGATTTGCTCTGGGAAAGGTTCCAGTCAGTAAGCCTCTCCAACATTGTTGTCATTGGTGACATGGTCTGAGCAGCAGTGATATGGTGCAACACATTGGCATTTTACATTCATCTCTCCCAATTGGACAGGGAGAGAACATCATGCGTGAAAACCCCCCAAATTAATCTAACGAGATTGATGCTTGTTAAATACGCGCTCCGTCTCCAGCAGAATGGCAATAATGAGGCTTCAGTTTACCGCCATCCAGCTGCATCCCATTGTAAAGTGAATAAATGAATCTGTGCTCAAACAGCAAAACAAATACAAATAAAGGAAATGATTCAATGAAATAAATACCCTGGATGGCCAGATTAGTCACAAAGCTTTGCCATGGTATATGGGGCGGGAGGGACACGGTGGCAGGGTTTGTGGGGGACAGAGGGCCTGTCCACTCAGTGTCCACTCTGGAGGGCTGAAGTCTGGCCAGCCAACACTCTCTGCATCATTAACTCAACTTCTCCCCAGTGTGGTGTTTTGGCTTCTATCGCCGTGTATCTGCACACTAAATGCCAGGAACAACAGAAGTCAAGGAGGCAGAGAGAGAAAGACACAGCATTTGCTTCTGCATTGCTATGGATAAACGTGTCTGTTAAATTGCATATATTATTATATTAGTATTATTATATTATTGTGATATATTGGTCATACTGTATGAAAACATAAGAAAAGCGTCCACCATGTCATGTTATGATCCTATTGCCAAGGTAACAATGAGGGAGATACTGTACGTTTTTAAGGTTGGTGCTATTTAAGGTTTTGCATGGTTGGTCCTCAGAGCTTAAGAATAAATACATGTCCCAATCTTCTCCCTGGCTGTGAAGGAGAGATCAGAGACAGAGAATACAGCCCCAGACCCTCAGCAGAGCTTCTGAGCCTGCAGCTGCCCAGGGGGTGATGGGCTGGGCGTGCCTCTCTACCCCCCTACCCTGAACCCACGCTGGGCTATAAGCGGTGCTGAAGCAAGCGCTAGACTTGGCCCCAGGCTACAAAGAACCCAGATGTCCAGGAGCAGCCCGGTCTGATGGGGTGGTGACAAAGACAGGTGCTACCTCTTGCCAAATGCTTCTGAGTCACCGAGGTGGGAGGAAAGGAATAGAGCAGCTAGCCGGTGGAGCTGAGCTGTCTGTGAATGGTGATTATTAAAATGGGAGGTCCCTGATGAGAGGAGGTGGACTAAGGACACCAAGAGAGAGAGAGACTCACAGCCACATCATTCGGTTGGTTCAGAACAGTCCCACGCTGCTGTTGGTCTCCTGTACACACGGCCAAGAAATAATTCCTTAAATCGCTTTTCTCTCAGTATTGTCAACAGAAACACAGGGACGGGCGTATGTGCTGGAGCCTGTTTAGGAATGCTATTGTTTCTAAGTGTTTCGGCGAAAGGCTTCAGGTTATGCTAGTGTTCATAACATAACAAGGAATCTTCATTGTGCCTTCCCTATTTGTTTCCGTAGGCCTCCGGTCAAATGTGGTGCATTATAGAGGGGATAGGATGCCATTTGGGACAGACTCAGAGAGAACTAGGAGTGTACAGCAGTCAAAAGCTACAGTTGAGGATAGGACAGTCATCTAGGACTCATCCACTGGTCATACTGTGGACTTTAAGTGTGCTGCTCCACCTGAGTGGTTTTATCAGGCTGTGCAGATGGATAAAAGAGCCACACATGAAATGTCAACAAACACACTTATGCAGCCCTTCCTTGGCTGAGATTGTGCATTGAATATGTATAGTCTGTGTGTGGCATTCCAACCCTGTATTCCCAATACAGTATCACTAACGCTAATCAACACACACACACACAGCCTGACACGATAACCTTGGTACATCAAAGCAGAAGCTTGTACAGATAAATAATAGATGAGGACGGGAGTCCATTCCATCTGCCCTGTAAAGTGTTGCTTACACGGGTCCGTTCCATCTGCCCTGTAAAGTGTTGCTTACAGGGGTCCGTTCCATCTGCCCTGTAAAGTGTTGCTTACAGGGGTCCGTTCCATCTGCCCAGTAAAGTGTTGCTTATAGTGGTCGGTTCCATCTGCCCTGTAAAGTGTTGCTTATAGGGGTCGATTCCATCTGCTCTGTAAAGTGTTGCTTATAGGGGTCGATTCCATCTGCCCTGTAAAGTGTTGCTTATAGGGGTCGATTCCATCTGCCCTGTAAAGTGTTGCTTATAGGGGTCGATTCCATCTGCTCTGTAAAGTGTTGCTTATAGGGGTCGATTCCATCTGCCCTGTAAAGTGTTGCTTATAGGGGCAGAAAGACACTACTGCAAAAACACTACACGACAGGCCATTATAAACACAGTAGAGTGCCTTCCCATTGTGTATTATTTTGTTTATACCCAGAAAAATACAAAAATGGAAAAAGGCTATGAGAATATATAATAAATAATATGTCATTTTGCAGACAATTTTATCCAAAGCGACTTAGTCATGCGTGCATACATTTTATGTATGGCTTCTGCATTCCAGTCTTTGCCTTTGCTTTTGAATCACTGGTTGTTTTTCAGTATGTTTTTGATGACTCCAGTATAATTAAGATGAATCCTGCTTTAAATGGAAGTGGTGAATGGCAATACAAACCCAAAATTAAATAGCAAGTGTGGCCCTGTATATTAACGAGCGAAAGGCAAGATTGGACGCATTAAAATGCACCTCAGAGCAAAATACTCATTATTTTTACACTTGTACAGTCGGAGGGGGGGGGCTGCATTATATGAGACTAACACTTGAGATTAGCGGATCAGAATAAGGGGGTGGATTCGAATGTATTCCTTCTGTGGCTTCATGTTATTCTTTCTGAAGGGTTTACAGAAGGAGATGGAAGGTACATGGAAAATGTATTTAAACATGACAGTGTAGCAGGAATTACTTGAAGCTACAAAATACTGCTGTCAGAAGCCCTTCAGTTCTGTCACAGTTGGCTAGAACAGAGCTAGCTAGGCCAGGCCAGTGACCTGGAAGAGATGCATAAATGTATGCATTTATGCATAAGATATAGAAGTATTTAAATTTAGATTTGCTGATGTTCCGTTGGAGCTCCCCCCTGTAACCCTCATCTCAATCTGTCAGAGATCCCACATCCCATTACATATGTGACATGAAAGTTAGTATAGCTCTCATGTATACCCATCACAACAAAAACATTATTTATATCTGATGCTATAGCTTTTTTATTTTACCTTTAACTAGGCAATTCAGTTAAGAACAAATTCTGCCTGTTCAGGAGCAGAACGACAGATTGGTACCTTGTCAGCTCGGGGGTTTGAACATGCAACCTTCCAGTTACTAGTCCAACGCTCTAACCACTAGGCTACCCTGCCTCCCGTTTATGAGTGACCTGGGAGGATGTGGGCATGGAAAGTGGACCAGGGGGATTAGATGGTAATTTTTGGGCCAAGCTGGCAGCAGCAGTGCTCTGAAATATGTTTTCTGAACTTTCAGAGTCATAGCAGCCGCTGCTCTCTCCCCCTCCCTCCCACTCTCCCTCTCTCCCCCTCCCTCCCACTCTCCCTCTCTCCCCCTCCCTCCCACTCTCCCTCTCTCCCCCTCCCTCCCACTCTCCCTCTCTCCCCCTCCCTCCCACTCTCCCTCTTTCCCCCTTCATTCCATTTCGGCCCAATTTGTGGTCAGAGGGATGGAATTTCAAATGGATAGTATTCCTCCTCTACCTTTCCCTCAATCACTCCTTCCATCCTTTCCTGGTGAGTTTCCCCTTCTGGCCGTTGGGGTGAGCTGGAGTCCCTTCCTGTTGTCCTCCTTTGATCCTCCTTTGGACCTGGCTGCTCATTAGGACCCTGTCTGTCAGTTCCAGACATGAGTCTCTCTCTCTCTCTCTCTCTCTCTCTCTCTGCATGCTGAGAGTGTTGGTGTATTAGGTATATTGTATTTCTTGTTGGAATTTGCCTGGTTCTGGTGGGGATGGCGACCCACATGGGGACGCCATCCCTGTCACTTCGGCATGGCTTCAGGTGTGTTACTGAAGCTACTTGTCACTGTGGAGGAGTTTCTGGTTGCCGTAGGAGAAAAGGTAGGCTATGAACATGTTGCTTATGCGTCTCGGATGAATAAAGAGGTGGTGGTTTTTCTTAAAGAAGAGCATCTTGTTGATCGGATGGTTGAGCGTGGCGTAATTCTTAAAGGTGGCGTGGTTATGGCGGTGAACTGAGCGGACATGTTTTTTGTGCTCTCCTGACAATTTCGCGCTAAACTTCTTTTAAATTATTTTAGTCTCTTATTTTAAATTCTCGTTACACAAACAGCCATTTTCTTGGACAATTTCAGGTGTAAATACATCCATTTTGAATCGACAACCAACGATGTCGACAACCTAAACCAGAACCAAGGGGTTTTGGAAGCGATCTCTGCCATGAGGGCGGACTTTTCCACCAAACTCGAATTTGTCCTAACAGGGATTAGTGAGGTTAAACGTGACGTTCAAGCCTTCTCCACGAGCTTGGACGAAGCAGAGCATGGTGGAAGATACTGTCGTCACTGTCAAAATTTGGGGCAATGACAATTTCACACCTGGTAAAAATGACTTTGGGTTTAAAGAATGGGCTAGAAAAGGTATGGTTAACGTAATGGACTTATACAATGAAAAAGGGCTCATGTCATTTGAAGAACTAAGGGGAAGATTTACCTTACCACAAAAGCATTTTTTCAAATAATTACAATTGAGAAGCTTTATTTTTTCCAGTCTAAAACAATCTGCCCTACAACCTCCTTTACAAACTTTAGAAACACTCTTTGTTATGGGAGAGGTCACATGACATCATTATATGGGAAAACGGTAGCTACTCATAAAGACAACTCTGATAGTGAGAGACTTCAGTGGATACAAGATATGCAGGAAGATATTTCAGCAGAGGACTGGGGTATGATATGATCTAGAGCTCAGATACAGACAATAAACACCCGCCTGAGATTGTTGCATTACATTTGGATAATGAGAACATATATCACCCCTGTAAGCTCCACAGCTGTGACCCTAATACCCCAGACCTGTGTGTTAAATGTAACATGCAGGTAGGCAGCTTGTATCATTGCCTGTGGGAATGTGCTGAGATACAAAAGTTTTGGAGCTCAGTACTGCGCTATATACTACTGGTCATAGGTTTTGGAACACAGTACTGCGCTATATACTACTGGTCATAGGTTTTGGAGCACAGTACTGTGCTATATACTACTGGTCATAGATTTTGGAACACAGTACTGAGCTATATACTACTAGTCATAGGTTTTGGAGCTCAGTACTGCGCTACATACTACTGGTCATAGGTTTTGGAACACAGTACTGCGCTATATACTACTAGTCATAGGTTTTGGAGCACAGTACTGTGCTATATACTACTGGTCATAGGTTTTGGAACACAGTACTGCGCTATATACTACTAGTCATAGGTTTTGGAGCACAGTACTGTGCTATATACTACTGGTCATAGGTTTTGGAACACAGTACTGTGCTATATACTACTGGTCAAAGGTTTTGGAGCACAGTACTGCGCTACATACTACTGGTCATAGGTTTTGGAGCACAGTACTGCGCTATATACTACTAGTCATATGTTTTGGAGCACAGTACTGTGCTATATACTACTGGTCATAGGTTTTGGAACACAGTACTGTGCTATATACTACTAGTCATAGGTTTTGGAGCACAGTACTGTGCTATATACTACTGGTCAAAGGTTTTGGAGCACAGTACTGTGCTATATACTACTGGTCAAAGGTTTTGGAGCACAGTACTGCGCTATATACTACTGGTCAAAAGTTTTGGAGCACAGTACTGCGCTATATACTACTAGTCATAGGTTTTGGAGCACAGTACTGTGCTATATACTACTGGTCATAGGTTTTGGAACACAGTACTGTGCTATATACTACTAGTCATAGGTTTTGGAGCACAGTACTGTGCTATATACTACTGGTCAAAGGTTTTGGAGCACAGTACTGTGCTATATACTACTGGTCAAAGGTTTTGGAGCTCAGTACTGCGCTATATACTACTGGTCAAAAGTTTTGGAGCACAGTACTGCGGGATATACTACTGGTCAAAAGCTTTGGAACACCTACTCATTCAAGGGTTTTTCTATATTTTTGACCATTTTCTACATTGTGCAATAGTAGTGAAGACAGCAAAACTATGAAATAACACATATGGAATCATGCAGTAACCAAAAAAGTGTTAAATAAATCAAAATATATTTTATATTTGGGATTCTTCAAATAGCCACCCTTTGCCTTGATGACAGCGTTGATGTGCAGCAGAAAAAACATTGTTGTAGGACGTAAATATGGATCAGGGTAGCCATTTCCCCAGACTGGTGAGGAGATGTCCAGTATGAGTTATGGGGTACAGGAGGGGGTTCAGGTGGAACTAGTCTCCCAGGTAGTAGAGGAGATGTTCATTACGAGTAATGGGGTACAGGAGGGGGTTCAGGTGGAACTAGTCTCCCAGGTAGTGGAGGACATGTCCAGTATGAGTTATGGGGTACAGAAGGGGTTCTGGTGGGGCTCGTCTCCCAGGTAGTGGAGGAGATACCCGGAACGGGTGATGGGGTGCAAGTGGGGAGTGTTGAGAAGGATGTGTCAGAGAGGAGTCAGGGGTCTGTGGCCTCAGTTGAGGAGGACCAGGAGAAGGATCTGGACATGTCTGATATCCCTGTTGATATGATAGAAGCTGGTGACGACTTCAATTTACAATCTAGATGAGGTAAATGGGTTCCTGGACCAGACTTTTGGGAAATCTGTTAAATTGGCAGATTTTTTTTTATGTTGATAGGTTTGTGACCGCGGACTAGTCATAAACTTATAGGAAAAGGGACATGCATTTCGCTACACTCGCATTAACATCTGCTAACCATGTGTATGTGACAAATAAAATTTGATTTGATTTGATTTGAACTGAGGTTGTTTTTACATGAAAGAGTGAAGGGTGCCTTGATTAGGTCTCGCTTTGCTACCCTCAAGGATATGTATGTTCCTAGTGCTTTTTTTATAGCTAGGGCAGTCGACATTGCAACTCAAATAGATGGTCTGCCTTCGTCTCCCTGATGGGAAGGTGACCACAGATGATGGTGAGATGCGCCAACATGCCGTGGATTTCTACTCTGCCCTCTGTTAGGCGGAGGATTGTGATTCTATGTGTGCTGTACAGTTGTTATTACAGGGGGTAAGAATGTTAAGCTTCTATCAAATGCTCTAAAGGTGTATGAGGGTGAGATTGAGATTCTACTCAGCTAGAGTTAATTGGGAAAAGAGTGAATCGCTGTGGGCATGTCAGCTTAAGATAGGGTCCACTCCACGGTTACCAGGGGGGCTTCAGATAGGGTCCACTCCACGGTTACCAGGGGGGCTTCAGATAGGGTCCACTCCAAAGGTTACCAGGGGGCTTCAGATAGGGTCCACTCCACGGTTATCAGGGGGGCTTCAGATAGGGTCCACTCCAAAGGTTACCAGGAGTGCTTCAGATAGGGTCCACTCCACGGTTACCAGGGGGGCTTCAGATAGAGTCCACTCTACGGTTACCAGGGGGGCTTCAGATAGGGTCCACTCCACAGTTATCAGGGGGGCTTCAGATAGGGTCCACTCCACGGTTACCAGGGGGGCTTCAGATAGGGTCCACTCCACGGTTACCAGGGGGGCTTCAGATAGAGTCCACTCCACAGTTACCAGGAGGGCTTCAGATAGGGTCCACTCCACGGTTACCAGGAGGGCTTCAGATAGGGTCCACTCCAAAGGTTACCAGGGGGGCTTCAGATAGGGTCCACTCCACGGTTACCAGGAGGGCTTCAGATAGGGTCCACTCCACGGTTACCAGGGGTGCTTCAGATAGGGTCCACTCCACGGTTACCAGGGGGGCTTCAGATAGGGTCCACTCCACGGTTACCAGGGGGGCTTCAGATAGGGTCCACTCCACGGTTACCAGGGGGGCTTCAGATAGAGTCCACTCTACGGTTACCGGGGGGGCTTCAGATAGGGTCCACTCCAAAGGTTACCAGGGGGGCTTCAGATAGGGTCCACTTCACGATTACCAGGGGGGCTTCAGATAGGGTCCACTCCAAAGGTTACCAGGGGGGCTTCAGATAGGGTCCACTCCACGATTACCAGGAGGGCTTCAGATAGGGTCCACTCCAAAGGTTACCAGGGGGCTTCAGATAGGGTCCACTCCACGGTTACCAGGAGGGCTTAAGATAGGGTCCACTCCACGGTTACCAGGAGGGCTTAAGATAGGGTCCACTCTACGGTTACCAGGGGGGCTTCAGATAGGGTCCACTCTACGGTTACCAGGGGGGCTTCAGATAGGGTCCACTCCAAAGGTTACCAGGGGGGCTTCAAATAGGGTCCACTCCATGGTTACCAGGGGGGCCAATAACCTAGCCACCTCTACCCTGTGACACAGATTCATGATTTTACAGCCTGATACAAGAGCTTCAGAGGACCCTTGTCAATTTATTCTGGTCTGGATAATATTGGATTAAAGCTTAAGCCCTGTAATGCTTTCCTTCAATCCCCTGGAGCTGAGGGAGTTCAAAGAGGTGGGAAATAAGACCATGTACATTATATGTGTAGAAGTGTCCCGTGCTTCATCCCTGGAAGGGGTCAAATCGACGAGGTGGGCGGGTGTGTTTGGACCAGCTGCCTCCACAAAAGGCTGTTGGTGGTCTTTATATAAAATGCCTGTTGAAAAGAGGACAGCTGACCTCCAGGATAATACATGGAGCTATAGCCACCAATATGCATCTGGTACACCTGGATCCTACTGCTGGAGAAGGGTGTCCAATATGCATCTGGTACACCTGGATCCTACTGTTGGAGAGGGGTGTCCAATATGCATCTGGTACACCTGGATCCTACTGTTGGAGAGGGGTGTCCAATATGCATCTGGTACACCTGGATCCTACTGTTGGAGAGGGGTGTCCAATATGCATCTGGTACACCTGGATCCTACTGTTGGAGAGGGGTGTCCAATATGCATCTGGTACACCTGGATCCTCCTGTTGGAGAGGGGTGTCCAATATGCATCTGGTACACCTGGATCCTACTGTTGGAGAGGGGTGTCCAATATGCATCTGGTACACCTGGATCCTACTGTTGTGTCCATTCTGTGCTGAGTCTGAAACTCTGGCACATCAATTTTTACAGTGTCCCAGGTTGGTCGGGATGATTGACCTGATCACTTTTGGTTCTCAGCTTTGGGAGAGGTTTTCTCTTCCCAACTGTTCATATTTAGGCCAAAGTCCAGGTTTAGTCGAAGGGGTGTAGTTCTCTTACTTAACTTTGTGTCAGGGGCAGTTAAATTAGCAATTTGGAAGACACAAGAGAACAGTATTTGGGGACAGGGGTCTGTGGATGTGGTGGGAATGGTGGAGGGGAGACTGAGCGAGACTGAGGGTTGAGTTTGCCTATTCCAAACTAGTTAATAACATTGGGCTGTTTATGAGCATATCGGATATTCTGAGGTTGCTGTGTTTAGTTACTCTGGGGGAAGATTTGGTGTTGTTTTTAATTGGTGTTTAACCATGTTTTTGTTTGTTTGAGTGTTTATTGTGTTGTGGGATCCCAGACCCAATGACGTTGTTTTTTTTAAACTCTCTCTCTCTGTCTCCACTCTCTTCCCCTCTATTCCTTCTCTCACTCCCTACCCTGTCTCATCATGTATTCTCATCCCATCCTGCCCTCTCCATCCCTATACTGCATTAACCTTTCCATTCTGTAGAAGTCAGAATCCACCAGCAGATCTCTCTGAAGGCTTCTACTGCTGAGATACATTTTAGTGGCCTTCTAGGAACCTTTTAAACCCCTCCTCATAAGCCCCTCTACCTTCCATACCCTCCATCCACTCCAATAAGTCCATTACAAAGAGATGGGTAGATCACTGACAGAGCTGTGGCTCTCTGGGGGGTCCCATCAGACAGCTTTACACATTGAGAGTGTTCACACATCACTGGCCAAACATGGTTCTGTGAGAGGGTAATGCTGGAGGGGGGGGCTGAGTGGACTGAGTGCACTATGACCTCTGCTCAGAGTTGGTTGATTGACCGCACCGGTGCCCTTCAGCGTCCACTATGCGGGATTGCAACCCCCTCCCGCAACACTTACCCACACAGACATAAACCCTGGAGCCGGGCCAGGCCCACAGAACTCTCTGAACTGTCTGACTGGAGCTATATCCAGAAAGTGCTGCTTAGATACCAGCTAAGAGCTGTCATTTGGCATCCATTACCCTACTTGAAGAAAAGGTAAATGCACAGTGTTGCAGCTGAAACAACCTAGACCACAGCCTCCAGTTGGAGGAGCAACAGCTGAATCCCATCCAACAAGCTGAGGCACTGGGAGTTCCTCTCTGTCTGCTGGCATTGCTCAATATTGAGCATTGGGTTCCTTCTCAAGGGATTGTTTCTGGCATAACAACATACTGTAAGCTTCCCCTCTTTAGCCTCTAGCCTCTTGGCAGTTCCGTGGTGCCCTGCATTCCTCCTACAAGCCCTGACTTTGGACGCTCATCAAAGATTTGTTTGAGCAAAGATACTCCAACCTCAATCAATTAAGTCCAGTGGGGTCACTGGCTCCTGGAGAAAGTCTGAAATGATTTATGCGTTGCAAAGGGCACTGCAGTATTAAGTAGTGACCTACTGCAGGAAGGAAGATGGAGCAAAGCTCTTCCTGTTTTTTTATTGATGGTTCAGGGTTTCTGCTGTGTCTCTTCTTTTTATGTTCCTCTCTGTGTCCTGCCTGCTGCTTGTCATGATTATTATTCCCCAGGTGTGGTTTCTCTCCTCTCTCTCTGACACTCCACAGGGCCCTGGTCCCACAGCAGAATACACACTATCCTCATTATCCTTTTATTGTGCAGATGAAGGAAGCAGAAAACCGCTTTTGGTATCCACCGCCGCGTTACACAAGTGGCACCGTGGCGTTGGTCAATTTCTAGATCCATTGGCCCCTCTGCCGGCTCTGTGGCTGCTGCCGTCTCTCTCTCCCCTGCCAACATCCAGTCTAACCTCCAGCACAGTAGATCACATCATCTGTCTCCACTTCCCTCCAGCCCTCAGCCAGCCCTCAGCCAGCCCCATTCAGCCAGCATGTCACAATGCACCCTCTCACTGTCCCTCTGAACAGTACAGTATAGAGAGAAATGTATATATGCATCCGTGATACAGCATATAAGAGTGCCAATTGCAAAGTGTCCAGGCCATCCATCAGAGGAGGCAGACATATTGGATCGTTTATGCCTCCTCAGCCTCAGGGCTGAGAGCAGAATTCTGACATCGCTAGACTACAACAGACACTAGACTACAACAGGCACTAGACTACAGGCACTAGACAACAACAGACACGAGACTGCAACAGGCACTAGACTACAGGCACTAGACTACAACAGGCACGAGACTACAGGCACTAGACGACAACAGGCACTAGACTACAGGCACTAGACTACAACAGACACTAGACTACAACAGACACTAGACTACAACAGGCACTAGACTACAACAGGTACTAGACTACAACGGGCACCACATTACAACGGGCACCACATTACAACGGGCACTACATTACTACATTACCAGAGGCACTACATTACAACGGGCACTACATTACTACATTACTAGAGGCACAACATTACTACATTACTACAGGCACTACATTACAACAGGCACTACATTACAACGGGCACCACATTACAACGGACACTACATTACAACGGACACTACATTACAACGGGCACCACATTACAATGGGCACTACATTACAACGGGCACCACATTACAACGGGCACCATATTACAATGGGCACTACATTACAACGGGCACCACATTACAACGGGCACCACATTACAACGGGCACCACATTACAACGGGCACCACATTACAATGGGTACTACATTACAATGGGCACCACATTACAATGGGCACCACATTACAACGTGCACCACATTACAACGGGCACTACATTACTACATTACCAGAGGCACTACATTACAACGGGCACTACATTACTACATTACTAGAGGCACAACATTACTACATTACTACAGGCACTACATTACAACAGGCACTACATTACAACGGGCACCACATTACAACGGACACTACATTACAACGGACACTACATTACAATGGGCACTACATTACAACGGGCACCACATTACAACGGACACTACATTACAACGGGCACCACATTACAACGCACACCACATTACAACGGGCACCACATTACAATGGGCACTACATTACAACGGGCACCACATTACAACGGACACTACATTACAACGGGCACCACATTACAACGCACACCACATTACAACGGGTACCACATTACAACGGGTACTACATTACAACGGGCACCACATTACAACGGGCACCACATTACAATGGGCACCACATTACAACGGGCACCACATTACAATGGGCACTACATTACAATGGGCACCACATTACAACGGGCACCATATTACAACGGGCACCACATTACAACGGGCACCACATTACAATGGGCACTACATTACAACGGGCACCACATTACAACGGGCACCACATTACAATGGGCACCATATTACAACGGACACTACATTACAATGGGCACCACATTACAACGGGCACCACATTACAATGGGCACTACATTACAACGGGCACCACATTACAACGGACACTACATTACAACGGGCACCACATTACAACGGGTACTACATTACAACGGGCACCACATTACAACGGGCACCACATTACAATGGGCACCACATTACAACAGGCACCACATTACAATGGGCACTACATTACAACGGGCACCACATTACAACGGGCACCATATTACAATGGGCACTACATTACAATGGGCACCACATTACAACGGGCACCACATTACAACGGGCACTACATTACAACGGGCACCACATTACAATGGGTACTACATTACAATGGGCACCACATTGCAATGGGCACCACATTACAACAGGCACCACATTACAATCGGCACTACATTACAACGCACACCACATTACAACGGGCACCACATTACAATGGGTACTACATTACAACGGGCACCATATTACAATGGGCACAACATTACAACGGGCACCACATTACAACGGGCACCACATTACAACGGGCACCACATTACAATGGGCACTACATTACAACGGGCACCACATTACAACGGGCACCACATTACTACAGGCGGTACATTACTACATTACTACAGGCACTACATTACTACAGGCACGACTTTACTACAGGCACTACATTACAACGGACAATCCATTACTACAGGCACTACATTACTGCAGGCACTACATTACAACAGACACTACATTACAACAGGCACTACATTACAACAGGCACTACAATACTACATGCACTACATTACTACAGACACTACATTACAACAGGCACTACATTACTACAGGCATAACATTACTACATGCACTACATTACTCCAGACACTACATTACAACAGGCACAACATTACTACAGGCACTACTACATTACAACAGGCACTACATTACTACTAGAGGCACTACATTACTAGAGGCACTACATTACTAGAGGCACTGCATTACTACATACACTGCATTACTACAGACACTACATTACTACATTACTACAGGCGCTACATTAATACATTATTAGAGGCACTACATTACTACATTACTAGAGGCACTACATTACTACATTACTAGAGGCACTACATTACTACATGCACTACATTACTACAGGCACTACATTACTATAGGCACTACATTACTACATTAATAGAGGCGTTACATTACAACAGGTTACATTACAGGCACAACATTAACAGGCACTACATTACTACATTACTAGAGGCACTACATTACTACATGCACTACATTACTACAGGCACTACATTACTACAGGCACTACATCACTACATTACTAGAGGCACTACATTACTACGTGCACTACATTACTACAGGCACTACATTACTAGAGGCACTACATTACAACAGGTACTACATTACTACAGGCACAACATTACTACAGGCACTACATTACTACATTACTAGAGGCACTACATTACTACATTACTAGAGGCACTACATTATCACTACATTACTAGACTACATCACTACATTACTAGAGGCACTACATTACTACGTGCACTACATTACTACAGGCACTACATTACTAGAGGCACTACATTACTACATTATTAGAGGCACTACATTACTACATTACTAGAGGCACTACATGCACTACATTACTATACGCACTACATTACTACAGGCACGACATTACTACATTACTAGAGGCGCTACATTACAACAGGCACTAACATCTGATTCTTGAGCACCATACAGGCCTCATCTCTTCTATCCAATCAGCTGGAGTGCATGTGTGTGTTGATGTGCTGCTTCCCTGCTCTCCTGATTGCCCAGTGTGTCTGGGTCAATGACAACACTGACGCTGGTAATACTGATTAATTACACTCCTCTCCCACCTGGCTTTGTCATGCTTGACATTTCACAAGGCAACGGCTTCAGTTTGTGTGCGTGCGTGTGTGCGTGTGTGTCCCGTGCGTGTGTGTACCTGTGTGTGTGTCTCGTGCGTATGTGTGTGCATGTTGTGATCCTGGCTTCCCACCCAAGGCTCCATTTCATGAATGACAACTTCAATACACAGCATTCTGCTCATCTCCTCTGCTCTGTTCCTCCTGCTTTCTAATCTAACCATAATCATTCTCTCATAATGCAGACGGCACTAATCTAACCATAATCATTCTCTCATAATGCAGACGGCACTAATCTAACCATATTCATTATCTCATAATGCAGATGGCACTAATCTAACCATAATCATTCTATCATAATGCAGACGCCACTAATCTAACCATAATCATTCTATCATAATGCAGACGGCACTAATCTAACCATAATCATTCTCTCATAATGCAGACGGCACTAATCTAAGCATAATCATTCTCTCATAATGCAGATGGTACTAATCTAACCATAATCATTCTCTCATAATGCAGACGGCACTAATCTAACCATAATCATTCTCTCATAATGCAGACGGCACTAATCTAACAAAAATCATTCACTCATAATGCAGACGGCACTAATCTAACAATAATCATTCTCTCATAATGCAGATGGCACTAATCTAACCATAATCATTCTCTCATAATGCAGATGGTACTAATCTAACCATAATCATTCTCTCATAATGCAGACGGCACTAATCTAACCATAATCATTCTCTCATAATGCAGACGGCACTAATCTAACCATAATCATTCTCTCATAATGCAGACGGCACTAATCTAACAATAGTCATTCTCTCATAATGCAGATGGCACTAATCTAACAATAATCATTCTCTCATAATGCAGACGGCACTAATCTAACCATAATCATTCTCTCATAATGCAGATGGCACTAATCTAACCATAATCATTCTCTCATAATGCAGATGGCACTAATCTAACCATAATCATTCTCTCATAATGCAGACGGCACTAAGCATCAGTGAGATTAGAACTCTCTGCAGAGATCTTCCATTTACCAGTTGAATTCTCCCATGGAAGTCCCATTCAAACATTGCATTTGTTACGATGCCAAACTTTTTGCTTTGTGGCGTTAAGCAGTGGGCGCCACTGTTGTGTGTAAGTGTCTGCACATGCGCATGCATGCCTGAGCGTGTGTGGGTATGTGTGTGTGTGTGTGTGTGTAAATGCCAGTGTGTGTGGCTTAGACCTGCTGGGTTTTGATGATGGTACTGTAGGATCACCTCACCACCTGATCTAGAACAGAGTGTCCTTATCCTGGTGATGGACGGAGGGCCGCTGTCTCTGTGACCCCCAAAGAACACACAGCTTATTGATTGACTGCCTGCAGCAGGGCATGACCCTCACAAGGACAAGTGGCACACACACACACACACACACACACACACACACACACACACACGCACACACACAGTACCTGGCTTTGATATGTGTGTGGTGTATGCTTGCCTTTGACTATGAGAGTAAATTCACCAAAGGCTCAGAGCATGAATAGTGTGTGTCTTATAAAGTGCATGTTTACATTTAAGATGTCTTTTAAACTGAGTGTTTTCTTCCACAGATAACACAGACAGCGCTTTAGCTAAGTGGTGGCTATACCAGCATAAGCCTGAGGAAAGAGCAGTCTTTAGTGTGTGTGTGTGTGTGTGTGTGTGTGTGTGTGTGTGTGTGTGTGTGTGTGTGTGTGTGTGTGTGTGTGTGTGTGTGTGTGTGTGTGTGTGTGTGTGTGTGTGTGTGTGTGTGTGTGTGTGTGAGAGAGAGTTTGCGTTTTCAAAAGGGTAGGAGTGGGCGCTGCAGGGGTGACAGGGGGACGTGAGAGACACTGGAGGGCCAGGCAGCCACCAGGCAGCTGTTAGAATGCCAGCCTGTCCTGTGTTATTTATTGCAGTGTTGGCTGGGTGATCAGCATGGTGTCTGCAAACTGGGTCAGCCTCCCTCACTCTCTCCCTCACTCTCTTGCTCCCTCACTCGCAATAAACTCTCTCGTTCTCGCCATCTAGCTTTCATATCTCTCTCTCTCCCATTTTGTCTCTCTACCAGAGAGAGACAAACACCACTATAAATACAACCCATATTTAAATGTATTTTACTATTTGCACATACAGTTTTCTCAGTCGCTTTGGTGCATTTCTTAGATCAAAAGTGCAAT
This sequence comes from Oncorhynchus masou masou, assembly GCF_036934945.1. NCBI lineage: Eukaryota > Metazoa > Chordata > Actinopteri > Salmoniformes > Salmonidae > Oncorhynchus > Oncorhynchus masou. The sequence goes on from NC_088220.1 coordinate 64,259,032, forward strand.
TCTTGATACTACTTGTACAAATTCCAAATCATCTAGTCACTTGTGCACATCATTAAAGCAATTTCTTATTCCTTTGAACAAATTGCAATTGATAATGTACAAGTGTCAACTTTTTTCCACATTATCAATTGCTCATGTTGATCAAAATATAGTAGATGGTTCTCTGTTGAATAGTCTTACCCCTCAAAACATCTAGGCATTAGTTCCTTGCATAAGCCATGACATGCAAAATTGTTCAACTATTTGTCATAAACTGTCAAGCATAGTTTTACACATTTCTATTAGACCTTTTGTACAAAAACGTGAATTGATGAATCGTGCAGGTGAAATTGACCCTCAATCATGAAGGAATGTAAAGTGTTAGTTCAACGAACAATCAACCAGTTGTCTAAATTGCTCAAAGGTGCATCTCATGAAGAATCAATTGGCAAGCATATATAGACAGACCACAACACAGAGTTGCAATGTTTTACAGTAAAATGTGTATTCGCATAGTTTTTGTCTGTGAAAGTGTGCGATGCATCACTGTATTTTTCTCCACAAAGGACTGCAAGATTACCTCAAACCAGTGGCAGAGGACGCCTTTTCACACCTCAACAGGAGGAGGCTATTTGCACCATGGTCCGAGCAAACAATGCCATGAGACTCAGGGAAATACAAAGGACCATTATAGAAGACAACGATGTCTTTGAAAACATCCATACGGTTAGCATCTCAACCATCGACAGGGTGCTGCATAGAAACCAGATGAGTATGAAACAGCTGTACCGTGTACCATTCCAAAGGACAGAGTTAAGGAGCTACGGTACCAGTATGTACAGGTAAAACATATATCTATGTAACTACTTTACAGCAACATTTTATAGTGATACATAGTACAGTAAGCATAAACTGCACACATTTCCATTGTTGTGGAAGGAACATGCAATATATGTGCATTTTATGTCACTCTTCCTTACCAAAACAAATTCGACTGTGTGTTCTGGGATATAGCGTTTAATGGAGTTGGAATCAAGTGAACCCTCTCACAACTTTGTATATGTGGATGAGGCTGGCTTCAACCTGACCAAATGCAGAAGGAATATTGGAATATATCGGAATATCATCGGTCACAGAGCTACTGTGGATTTGCCAGGCCAACGGGGAGGAAATATCACCATGTGTGCTGCTATTTCGGAGCATGGTGTCCTAACCCATATCCCCCTTATAGGGCCATACAACACCCAGCATCTACTCAACTTTTTAGAGACTCTCTACAGGGCTCTCATCCCTGATGATGAGAGGGGTCTGTTTAGAGAGGATTTGCCAAAGTATGTGGTCATTTGTGATAATGTGAGTTTCCATCGATCAAACATCATAAGGCAATGGTTTGTGACCCACCCGAGGATGCTCATAGAATTCCTCCCACCTTATTCACCATTCCTTGACCCAATTGAGGAGTTATTTTCAGCATGGAGGTGGAAGGTGTACGATCGTCAGCCACACACACAGATGACCCTGCTGGCTGCAATGGATGCAGCATGTGAGGACAGCACAGTAGACGCCTGCAGAGGATGGATAAGGCATTTCAAAAGATTCTTTCCACGTTGCATTGGAAGGGAAAATATCCGGTGTAATAGTAATATGGATGAGAATATGTGGGCCGACAGACAGGAACGTCTGGATGTGTAGAGACAGCACAACAGTGCTGCGGGCAAAGTTGTGCCTTAGGGGTGGTTTTCTGTGTTTCTTTCTAATTTAGTTTTGTTTTCCTTTGTGCCCCTTGGGTTGTCCAGTCTCTTTCAATCAATAACCCACATTCAGTGATATGTAAATAGTACTGTTGAAATTGATATATGCCATAGAAGTGCAGCCTTGTGCATTTTTTTTCAATACAGTAACTGTCATCCAAACTGTAGCCTAAGTTTACATCAGGTAATACTGTCAAAGTACACAGTTACATTGACAACATGCCTAAATATTTTGACGACCTTGTTCGTGAACAATGACTCAATGACTTATCATTCTGATGACACTGACATGATCATTGGCATGAATATTTACTTTGAGAGATGTACTAAGGATTTTTAGTGACTGACTGGCTTTAGAAACATATATATTGTATATTGCAGTTTGTACAAATTGTTCTGAGAAATGCACTTATTATTTTGCACATGTTAGTGATGATGTGAAAAATGCACCAAAGTGACTGAGAAAAACTGTAATATAACATTTGAAATGTCTTTATTCATTTGGAGATTTTGTAGTGTAATGTTTAATGTTAATTTGTATTGTTTATTTCACGTTTGATCATTATCAACTTAACTTGCTTTGCCAATGTTAACATATGCCAATAAAGCCCTTAAATTGACATTGAAATGAATTGAAATTGACAGAGACAGACAGAAACAGAGAGAGAGAGAGACAGACAGAGACAGACAGAGAGACAGACAGAGAGAGAGAGAGAGGGAGAGAGAGAGAAACAGACAGACAGACAGACAGACAGAGAGAAAGAGAGATAAAGAAAGAGAGACAGAGAGAGACAGAGACAGAAAGAGATAGACACAGACAGACAGAGAGACAGACAGAGAGAGAGAGACAGACAGAGAGAGATAGAGACGCAGAAACAGAGAGAGTGAGAGAGTGAGACAGATGAACAGACAGAGAGACAGAGAGACACAGAGAGAGACAGTGACAGAGAGACAGACAGAGACAGACACACAGAGACAGAAACACAGAGAGAGAGAGAGAGAGACAGAGAAAGAGAGAGAGAGAGAGAGAGACGGAGAGAGAGACAGAAACACGGAGAGAGAGAGACACGGAGAGAGAGAGACAGAAACACGGAGAGAGAGAGAGAGAGAGAGAGAGAGAGAGAGAAAGACAGACAGACATAAATACAGAGAGACAGGAGACAGAGAGAGACAGACAGAGACAGGAGACAGAGACCGTTTTTGGGTGTCTGTTTGTGGATCAGATAGGGTAGGGTAGGGTAGGGTAATAAAGAGCAGGCTGTAAGGCTGAAGCCACTGCATAGCAGACACCCCAGACACCCCCTGAGCTTCATTAGCTGCCGTCTGCTGTGCCAGACACCAACACACACAGAGACACAGTCACAAATGCTGGCACACCAATACACGGATACATGCCCAGACACAAAGACAGCGACACATACTCTACTCAAGTGTTCACACCCAACACACATGCACAACGCAGACACGTGTAAACACACACACATACTGTATACAGTTCACACAAACACACACACTCACATGCGAACTACCCCTGCTGAGTGAGAACATGCTCAAAGAGGCTCCCTCCCTCCTTATCCCTGGTGCCACCCTTTCCCTGGCTGTCTGAATCCCCCCAGAGCCTGCAATCATCAGAGGGGATGACTGATAGTGGAACCAACAAGCCACATCATCAAGATAGGTTTGTCTGGAGACATTCATGGTCAGCTGTAATCCTGCTCTAAAGTAAGCCCCAAATGGCACCATAGGGCTCTGGTCAAAAGCAGTTCACTATATAGACAAGCAGTTCACTATATAGGCAATAGGGTGCCTTTTGAGACACCCATCTAGTCTTACCCAGGCTCTGCCTAGGCTCTTCCCAGGCTCTTGGGCTGTCTGGAACTAGCAGGTTCCCACGGCATAGTCATGTCTGCACAGTAAAGTATGTAGAGTTAGAGCAGTGATATCAGACCAGCAGTCCAGTTCTCTATCTCTCTGTCCCTCTGGCTGCATTTAGACAGGCAGACCAATTCTGATTGTTTTCCAATAATTGGTCTTTCAACTAATCAGATCAGCTTTGAAGATGTGATTGGTCAAAAGACCAATTAGTGGAAAAAATATCAGAATTAGGCTGTCTGTTTAAACTTAGTGTCTGTCTCTCTCCCAGGCCCTTAATCCGGCCTAAAATCCCATCAGCCCCTGGGGCATGGGTGGGGCCCAACAGGCCAGCTCTCACCTCCAGATGCTAGAATACTCACGAGACTCACCAGGCCAGATCTACTAAGCTTTGGCACCTGTGTAAAGTTTGCACCTGTTATTAAGAAGGGAATAGGGAAGACAACGTTAACATATGCTTGTATAATGTACATGTTGTTCCCAATAACAGGTGTAGCCTAGATTTTGCACTTCTACAAATGTTAAGTCAGTCAGCCCCCCTCCCTTATTCTAGCAGCCCTGAGCCCCTGCCAGGTATCTTCCTCTAACCCATCATTACTGGATCAAACTAGCAGCCCTGAGCCCCTGCCAGGTATCCTCCTCTAACCCATCATTACTGGATCAAACTAGCAGCCCTGAGCCCCTGCCAGGTATCTTCCTCTAACCCATCATTACTGGATCAAACTAGCAGCACTGAGCCCCTGCCAGGTATCCTCCTCTAACCCATCATTACTGGATCAAACTAGCAGCTCTGAGCCCCTGCCAGGTATCCTCCTCTAACCCATCAGTACTGGATCAAACTAGCAGCCCTGAGTCCCTGCCAGGTATCTTCCTCTAACCCATCATTACTGGATCAAACTAGCAGCACTTCATGCTGTTTTTCTCCCAACAAAAACAAATCAAATCAAAATATTTAATCTAGGCCGTGCAATGTGTGAATGTATCATATCTCTTCTTTTGGAAAACACACACACAGTGCTCTAGCGACTCTAGCATCTGTTTGTTTTAGAAGACATTCGCCCTCATCCCCTCTCCTTCCCCCTTCCTCTCCTCCCTACATCTTCTCTCTCCATAAAACATCCCGTCCATCCTCCCCTCCATCCCTTCGCCCCTAGCTGGAACAATATGGAACAGGGGTGTGTAGACAGAATAGCTTGTGCTACCAATTAAACGAGCGCTGCTTCGCTTTGAAGAACTGCTTGCCACAAGACAAAGCACTGTGTTTGTAATCTAGTCTAGTGATTCCTTGCCGGCCCGAACTCATCAATCCTGCCTGGCTGCAGCGGGGGGGGGGGGGGGTACCATGGACAGTGACCACCACACAGCAGTGTTCATGAACCACCCCACAGCTCCACATTGCCACGTTGGGGCTCTACCCTGGGCACAAGGTCCTACTGTATGTACCCCCTTTACCCCTCACCTGTCCCAAATTGAACACAGTTCCCTACATACTGCATTACTTTTGACCAAAGCCAGGGCCCTGGTCTAAAGTAGTGTGCTATATAGGGAATATAGCCCTGGTCAACACAGGGGTAGCTAGACATAAGTCATGGAGGCCCAGCTGCTGTACTTAGAGTCATACCCATCCTGTGAGCCACTGAGAATATATTTATAGTACCAGGGATATGGGCCATTTCATGGTACCTTACAGGCAAACTACTGCATGTGCATTCAGCCCACAGCCAGTAAACATAGACTTCTAGGATACCTTGCAAGATGTGGAGAAGAAAATAGGACTGGTTATTTAGGATTTAATGACCCGCACACTAAGTAATTGCTATGTTATCTGTGTATCATGCTATATGATACAATATAATTTTTTCCATCTGTTTTGAGCTGTAAACTATTGTTTACCCAATTGCGATCATCCATCTTTGACTGAACAGCTCAGAGCTGTGTAGCATCAGAGACCTGTAGAGATCTGATAGGACAGAGCAGTGTAGAATTAGAGACCTGTAGAGATCTGATAGGACAGAGCTGTGTAGCATCAGAGACCTGTAGAGATCTGATAGGACAGAGCTGTGTAGCATCAGAGACCTGTAGAGATCTGATAGGACAGAGCAGTGTAGAATTGGAGACCTGTAGAGATCTGATAGGACAGAGCAGTGTATAATTAGAGACCTGTAGAGATCTGATAGGACAGAGCAGTGTAGAATTAGAGACCTGTAGAGATCTGATAGGACAGAGCAGTGTAGAATTAGAGACCAGTAGAGATCTGATAGGACAGAGCAGTGTAGTAGAGAGAGAGATCTGATAGGACAGAGCAGAGCAGTGTAGAATTAGAGACCTGTAGAGATCTGATAGGACAGAGCAGTGTAGAATTAGAGACCAGTAGAGATCTGATAGGACAGAGCAGTGTAGAATTAGAGACCTGTAGAGATCTGATAGGACAGTGTAGAATTAGAGACCAGTAGAGAGCAGTGTAGAATTAGAGACCTGTAGAGATCTGATAGGACAGAGCAGTGTAGAATTAGAGACCTGTAGAGATCTGATAGGACAGAGCAGTGTAGAATTAGAGACCAGTAGAGATCTGATAGGACAGAGCAGTGTAGAATTAGAGACCTGTAGAGATCTGATAGGACAGAGCAGTGTAGAATTAGAGACCTGTAGAGATCTGATAGGACAGAGCAGTGTAGAATTAGAGACCTGTAGAGATCTGATAGGACAGAGCAGTGTAGAATCTGATAGGACAGAGCAGTGTAGAATTAGAGACCTGTAGAGATCTGATAGGACAGAGCAGTGTCGAATTAGAGACCAATAGAGATCTGATAGGACAGAGCAGTGTAGAATTAGAGACCAGTAGAGATCTGATAGGACAGAGCAGTGTAGAATTAGAGACCAGTAGAGATCTGATAGGACAGAGCAGTGTAGAATTAGAGAATGATAGGACAGAGCAGTGTAGAATTAGAGACCAGTAGAGATCTGATAGGACAGAGCAGTGTAGAATTAGAGGCCAGTAGAGATCTGATAGGACAGAGCAGTGTAGAATTAGAGACCTGTAGAGATCTGATAGGACAGAGCAGTGTAGAATTAGAGACCAGTAGAGATCTGATAGGACAGAGCAGTGTAGAATTAGAGACCAGTAGAGATCTGATAGGACAGAGCAGTGTAGAATTAGAGACCTGTAGAGATCTGATAGGACAGAGCAGTGTAGAATTAGAGACCTGTAGAGATCTGATAGGACAGAGCTGTGTAGCATCAGAGACCTGTAGAGATCTGATAGGACAGAGCAGTGTAGAATTAGAGACCAGTAGAGATCTGATAGGACAGAGCTGTGTAGCATCAGAGACCTGTAGAGATCTGATAGGACAGAGCAGTGTAGAATTAGAGACCTGTAGAGATCTGATAGGACAGAGCTGTGTAGCATCAGAGACCTGTAGAGATCTGATAGGACAGAGCAGTGTAGAATTAGAGACCAGTAGAGATCTGATAGGACAGAGCAGTGTAGAATTAGAGACCTGTAGAGATCTGATAGGACAGAGCAGTGTAGAATTAGAGACCAGTAGAGATCTGATAGGACAGAGCAGTGTAGAATTAGAGACCAGTAGAGATCTGATAGGACAGAGCAGTGTAGCATTAGAGACCAGTAGAGATCTGATAGAAGAGATAGACCAGCGTAGCCAGTCAGTACAGTACAGGTCTGTTGGTCAGGCTGTTAGTGTGGCTCCCCTCAGATCAGACCACCTCCACTCCTCTCCTCTCTTCTCCTCTCCTCCTACCCTCTCCTCCAGTCATTTTTCAATTTCTCATCTTCCTGGAGTAGGCTGAATATTTCTCTGATCCTCCTGGAGGGACTAGATATTTCTCTCATCCTCCTGGAGTAGACTGAATATTTTTCTCATCCTCTTGGAGTAGGCTGGATATTTCTCTCATCCTCCTGGAGTAGGCTGGATATTTCTCTCATCCTCCTGGAGTAGGCTGGATATTTCGCTCATCCTCCTGGAGGGGCTGAATATTTCTCTCATCCTCCTGGAGTAGGCTGGATATTTCTCTCATCCTCCTGGAGGGGCTGAATATTTCTCTCATCCTCCTGGAGAAGACTGAATATTTCTCTCATCCTCCTGGAGGAGACTGAATATTTCTCTCATCCTCCTGGAGGAGACTGAATATTTCTTTCATCCTCCTGGAGTAGGCTGGATATTTCTCTCATCCTCCTGGAGTAGACTGGATATTCTCTCATCTTCCTGGAGTAGGCTGGATATTTCTCTCATCCTCCTGGAGTAGGCTGAATATTTCTCTCATCCTCCTTGAGTAGGCTGGATATTTCTCTTGTCCTCCTGGAGGGAATAGATATTTCTCTCATCCTCCTGGAGGGGCTGGATATTTCTCTCATCCTCCTGGAGTAGACTGAATATTTCTCTCATCCTCCTGGAGGTGCTGGATATTTCTCTCATCCTCCTGGAGGTGTTCGATATTTCTCTCATCCTCCTGGAGTAGACTGGATATTTCTCTCCACTTAATTTGTTTTCCATTTGTCCACTCTGGTCTTCTCTAGAAATTCGTAGCCACTCAACAGTTTGTCTTTCTCTCAGCAATCACGCAAGGTCTGTCCTCCTAGCTGTTTGGTTTGGTGTGCTCTGCTCTGCTGTGTCATGTTGATGGATGATCAGAGACTGACCTCTTGGCTGGCATGAGCATACACAAACACACAACCCACACACACACATACACACTATGGTCTCTCTTTTTTTCCAGATTTAATTACTCTTACCTCATCTGGGCCTTTCTTCTAATTTAATGGTCAATAATGACTGGGATGAAAGCAGCTTATTTTCACCACTCAGACCAGTTACATAAATTAAATTGATCGTCACCATTAGATGGACATGGCCAGCATATTATAGAAACGGGGTTATAATTAGATAAACAAATGTGTGTGTCTGTGTTTCTGTGTGTGTGAATGTGTTTGTTGGGTAGTTGTTTGCATAGGTGTCATGCACATGTGTGTGTGTGTGGTGCCTCCATGTATTTGAAAATGTGAATGTCTCTTTGTGTGTTTTGAGGTATGGGTGTGGTGTGTGCCACCCTGCCATCTGGTCCTGTCACCTTAACTGAGTGTTGCACTAGTAGAGTGGGACAAAGACACAGAGTTGGCAGCAGTCAGATGAGGAAAGTGTCTTCTTTGGCCCACTGACTTGATGTGATCATGTAAGTCTGGGTGTGTTATACAAAGGCTGCTGTCAGCAATGCCACTCTATCTCTGCTGTGCTGGCAGTGACAGGTGCTGGGAGCTGCAGTGTGTGTGTGTGTGTGTGTGTATGTGTGTGTGTGTGTGTGTGTGTGTGTGTGTGTGTATGTATGTGTGTGTGTGTGTGTGTGTGGT